>NC_057806.1:381214393-381471546 GCF_018294505.1 Triticum aestivum | reverse complement strand
GACCTTATCCCCTCGTCTCGTCGCCGGCGAGGGGGGGGGTTCGGCTGGGACACGCCCTGTTCCGACCCGGGTCGGGGGAACAGGGGAAGGGGACGCGGTGCGGGAGCTGGGCCGGTTGGGCCGGCCAGGCTGGCTGCGGGCCAGGGGGGTTGGGCAGTGGCCGTGCAGGTGGGTTGGGCTGCCTGGTCCAGGGGGCTTCCCCCCCTTTTTTTGTTTTTTTGTAATTTATTTCTTTTAGTTATTTTCCCTTTCTGTTTTATTTAGTTTTAGGGCATTTAGGCATTTTATAAAATGGTGTTTGCTTCACCATAATTACCAGTGCAATATTTGGCAACCCCCGAACATTTTCGCTTTGACTTTTGAAAACTTAGGGTGTTTGTCACTAATTCATATTTTGAATTAGCACTGATTTTGAACTACCACTTGGTTAGCCACAGTAACACTGATGACATGGCATCATTAGAAGAGTTTTACTGTAGCCTAATTATCCGGGCATTACAAATCTCCTTCACTGCAAGAAATCTCGTCCCGAGATTTAGGAGGTAGAAGGAAACAGTGCGGGGTATTCATCACGCAGGCGATCCTCACGTTCCCAAGTGGCTTCATCTTCAGAATGGTGCGACCACTGGACTTTGAGGAACTTGATCGCCTTCTAGCGTGTGCGGCGTTCAGCTTGGTCGAGAATGCGGACCGGATGCTCTTTATAGGAGAGGTCCTGTTGCAATTCGAGCACTTCATGATCCACTGCTCGGATTGGGTCCTTGAAGCAGCGACGGAGCTGCGACACGTGGAACACATCGTGAACCTGAGAAAGGTTCGACGGAAGCTCCAGTTGATATGCCACTTTTCCACGCCTTTCCAGAATAGTGAATGGGCCAATATAGCGAGGAGCTAGCTTGCCCTTGATCCCGAAGCGGTGAGCACCCTTCATTGGTGTAACGCGAATGTAGGCCTTTTCGCCAGGTTGATAGACCATGTCTTTATGATGACGGTCATAATTACTCTTTTGACGTGACTGAGCAGTCTTGAGATTCTCGCGAATAATGCGGACTTGTTCTTCGGCATGTTGGATAATATCCGGACCGAAGAGTGGACGTTCCCCAGTTTCTGACCAGTTCAGAGGGGTTCGGCACTTTCGTCCATATAACACTTCGAAGGGGGCCATCTTCAGACTAGCTTGATAGCTATTATTATAAGAGAACTCAGCATACGGGAGAGATTCCTCCCATTTCTTGCCGAAGGAAATAACACAAGCTCGAAGCATGTCTTCGAGAACTTGGTTGACACGTTCAACTTGCCCTTGTGTCTGCGGATGAAACGCAGTACTGAAAGATAAGTGAGTACCCATAGCTTCTTGAAAACTTGCCCAGAATTGTCAGGACCCCGACTCAATGCCACATCGATCTAGCATGTAACATCTCATATCACTTTGCGGCCTCACGCACAGTATTCCACGGGTGTCGCCTTACCTTTCCCCGGAACCGTTTGCGCCTTTTGGCTCACGTATATGATGATGACGCTAGCATCCATATGATAAAGAGCCCGGGCTGACATGACTAGTCGTAAACCCAAAGTGGCACAGACTTACAGGGACAGGCATCCATGACCCAGCATCGAACGTGTCGGTCATCAGCAAGTGGGTCCGGGCTGTAGCACTGGGCTACCAGGACTCCGGTAAACCGGGCTGTAGCGGGCTAACAGGGCTCCGGTACTCAATGCGTGACATTTCCCCAAAGGGACAGACACAGGAACGAAGAAGGACACATGCCGGCCAGCCTAAGTGTTCCGGAGCAGTAGCAAGCTACCATGGCTCGGTGGAAACACTAGGAGACATTTCCCGATAAGAGAGGCTACTAAAGATAAACAACTAGATAGTCAGATCCCACACATACCAAGCATTTCAATAACATACACACAATATGCTTGATATGTGCAAACACAACATGTCATCACAACATGACTCTACGACTCAAGTAATTTATTCAATAGGCTCCGAGGAGCGAGATATTACAAACAGGGGTCTCATGACCCAACATTCAGAGCATACAAATCAAAGCACAAGCGGAAGCTATCATGTCTGGGTACAGACATCTATAACTGAAAAGGGCTGAGAAGCCTGACTATCTACCAGATCCTGCCGAGGGCACAAGATCGTAGCTGAGGTAACAAGCTAAACGTCGAAGTCCACGCGGAACTACTAGTGAGACCGAAGTCTCTCTGCAAAAACATAAAATAGGCAAACGTGAGTACAAATGTACCCAGCAAGACTTACATCAGAACTAACTACATATGCATCATTATCAACAAAGGGGATGGTGGGGTTTAACTGCAGCAAGCCAGCTTTGACTCGGTGGCTATCCTAAACTACGACTGCAATGTAACTCTTTTGAGGTGGCGCACACGAGTCCACATATTCACCATATCAATACACCACTATGGAACCGCTCCCGTCTCCCTACGAGAACGCCATCCATAGCACTCACGCTTATCTTGCGTATTTTAGGGTATCCACTTTCACTTGTCTATGAACTGATATAAGCAACCCAGAAGTCCTTTACCGCGGACACGGCTATTCGAATAGATGATGTTAACCCTGCAGGGGTGTACTTCTTCATACATGTTTCCACCACTTAGCGTCTGCACACGACATGTGCTCGGCAGACTTCAAGCGAAAGCCGACGTGGGTGTAGACCACGACCTACCTAAACACTCAAGTCTCTAGTCCAGGTTTATCGCCTATTCGGGTTCCATCCATGAGGAGATCCGGCCGGAGTTTCGCTCACAGCCCCAAACGATGTGAACAGGGTTCCTGAGATACCAACCGGGCATCCGGTACACCGTGCCACGTACCTACCGCATCACAGCCCACCCCTACGGTCAGCGCTGTCCACGGCCTCCAGTAAGCTACAAACACCAGAAACTACTTGCAACTCCTGGACAGAGGACTAGGGTGAATAAGAAGTCGAGCGGGGTCATATTTCAGGGCCCAATGCATGGTAGTAGCTGAATCATGGATCACAAACACAGAACTCAGTTCCTAAGGACGGCTTCAATGAGACAACCCACCATGTACTCCTACATGGCCTCTCACCGACACCTTTTACCAAATCGTGTTCACACACTTAGCTCACACATAGTAGGACATGTTCACACACCTCTGATTCATCCTCGATGAATCAGACCTGACTCAACTCTAAGCAGTAGCAGGCATAACAAACAAGCATGAATGAGTAGGCACATCAGGGCTCAAACAACTCCTACTCATGCTAGTGGGTTTCATCTCTTTACCGTGGCAATGACAGGTCATGCAAAGGATAAAGGGGTTCAGCTACCGCAGCAAGTAACAGATGAATCGATGTTGTCCTAATGCAGTAAAAGAGAGCAGGAGAGAGAGAGTAGGATTGTATCGGAATGAACAAGGGGGTTTTGCTTGCCTGGCACTTCTGAAGATAACATTGAGTCTTCATCAGTGTCAACGATCACATCATCGGTATCACGTCTATCGAGAGGGGACAAATACCGGCAACACAGAAGGGAACACAATCAATGCAATGCACAATATGATGCATGATCATGACATGGCAAAATGAATGTGTTTTGGGCTAATGCAACTAGCAACAGATTAAATGAAGTTGGTTTGAATACAAGATTCAAATTCAAACTCCATATGTGATTATTCAAATGCCATTTAATTGATTTGTGCTAAACAGCAGCTATAAGTTGTTCTAACATGCATGAAAATGGTACAGATGGATTCCTTGAATTTTTCTGATAATTTTTCATATATAATTTATTTAATTTGGAGTTACGGTTAATTTTCTATGATTTATTGAAGTTTTAGGCATTTTCTGGAATTTCCTGAATAATATTAAATCCAGAAAATACTTATTGCGTCAGCCCCACGTCACAGTGACGTCAGCAGGGTCAACTGGGCTGGCTCGGGTCAAACCTGACATGTGGGGCCCACACGTCAGTGACACAGGAGCTAATCCCGGTCAAACCCAGCGCTAACTGAGGTTTGACCAGGGGTGGGGCCCACAGTCAGTGGCCTAGGGGGTTGGTTAGGGCGTCATTAGCGCTAATTAAGCGTTCCACGTCGGCAGTCGCCGGAGTATCGCCGGCGGTGACCATTCCGCACGGCGGCGCGGCTCGGATTCGAGCTAGGGGCGATGGTTTGGCGCGCGGTTTGGCTCATTGGAACGTCCGCGACGCGGCGCATCCAGCGGTGGCTGTGGCCGCGGCTGGGGTGGCCGGTAGCAGCAACTACGGCGAGCGAGGCGGCGGCCGGAGCTCGGGCCAGCACGACGCGGTGGCTGCAGCGCGTTAGCCGGAGAGCAGAGGAGCGCGTCGGGACCCTGGGAACCTGGAGAGCACGCGGGAGCTACTGGAGCGAGCGGAAGAGCTCCGGGGCGCGAGGTTCGCCGGCCATGGCGATGGCCGGAGCTCGGTGCTTGCGGGGACGGCAGCTACGGCACGAGAACGAGCAGGGGGTCAGAGGGGAAACATAGAGGAGCTCACAGGGGTTGCGACGGTGGCCTCGGGGAGCTCGGGGAGGCGTCGGAGGCGGCGAATCGACAGCGGCGGTCCTCGGTGGCCGAGGAGGGGGAAAACGTCGGGACGGTGCTTCGGGGCTTCTCCGGTCGCGTGAGCCGACGGGGAGGTCGAGGGAGGCACTGCGGAGCTCAGGAGCGCGTCGGGGAGGAGAGGGGGTGGCGGTGGCCGCGAGGGAGCTCGTCGGTGGCGGCGGCTCCGTTCGGTCCGGGCGAGAGAGAGGGAACAGAGGAGAGAGGGGATGCAGCGGGGGAGGAAGAGGAGCGAGGGGACACGAGGCCTCGTCGTGGCGTTGCTAGGGAGGCCGGGGGAAGCAGGAGGTGGCCGGGAAGCAGGAGGTGGCCGAGACCTCTCGGGCGCGCGCCACGCCTCGCCTCTGTTCGTCCTCCTGGCAGAGGAGGAAGAGGACAAGGGGGAGGAGGTGGGCTGGGCCGGCTGGTGGCGCCAGGTAGGCTGCGGGTAAGTGGCCCAGGTAGGTTTTCTGCTTTGTTTTATTTTTTTCCCTTCTGTTTTGTTTTATTTAATTTATTTGCCACTGTTTTGAATTTAAAATAATTCAAACAATGCCAAAAACTCCTCTGAATATTTTATATTGCTAGATGGACTCTTCCAAAAGCTTATAAAATATTTCAGGGGTATTTGAAATTATATTCTAATTATATGAATATAATTCAAATTCAAATAGCTAATGAATTAAATCCAAAGTCCCAAAAATAATTCCTTAAAAATGTTCAATATTTTGGTTGGGACCAGAACCCTTACCAAAAATTATCAAACATTTAAAAGGGCATTTTTGGAGCAATGAATGAGATTTCTAGGGTTTTTGCCCCTCTTTTATTTAAGTTTTTGAGGCTTCCAAAATTCCTCAGTTCAAGTTTCGAAAATATAGACATGATGCACGCATGAAGCTAGCCTAGAGCACTACCAGCAGCTAGGGATGTGACAAGAATCTTGAAGTGAATAAGCTGCCACGGTCCGAACTGATAACCAGTGGAATACCGTGAAGTGAAACAATTCTGGACATGTAGAGCGTTGCAAGCTGACTAGCAGTGATCGTTTCTTTGACTGCCAAAAAATGTGCAACTTTAGAAAGCCGGTCAATGATGACAAGAATAGCATCATTACCTTTCTGCGATTTGGGAAATCCAGTGACGAAGTCCATTTCAACATGGTCCCATTTCCATTCAGGAATAGAGATAGGTTGTAGAGTTCCAGCAGGCCTTTGATGTTCTGCTTTGATACGACAGCAAACGTCACATTCAGCAACATAACGAGCAATGTCTCGCTTCATATTAGACCACCAGAATCTCTGACGAATGTCTTGGTACATCTTGGTGCTACCGGGATGAATAGACAAAGGCGTATCATGAGCTTCTTTCATAACTTTTGGAGTCAGATTTAGGTTTTCCCTCTTACTCGGTACCACTAGGCGACCTTTGAAGAATAGGGTGCCTGCGTCATCCACAGTGAAGAATGAGGGCTTTCCTTCTGCGAGATAACGTTTAATCCTCTCGACTTCATCGTCACATTTCTGTATCCATTTGATGGTGTCCACAAGATCTGGTTTCGCAACCAGGGTATTGAGAGAACCCCTGGAAACCACATGGAGGTTCATCTTGCGTAACTCCGGAGGAGGGGGAGCGAGTGCACCCGGAGGAACAATATGGAGGTTCAGCTTTCTGAATTCTTCAACGAGTGAGGGCTGAACTTTGTGAACCTGGAGGTGGTTGCAGTAAGACTTGCGGCTCAAGGCATCAGCCATTACATTAGCCTTGCCTGGTGTATAGGAAATACCCAAGTCAAAGTCTGCAACAGTCTCCATCCATCTCTGCTGAGGGAGGTTCAGGTCTGGCTGAGTAAACAGATACTTCAGACTTTGGTGGTCAGTGAAGATCTCGCAACGATTACCGAGAAGGTAATGTCGCCACTGTTTCAGTGCATGAATGACAGCAGCAAGTTCGAGGTCGTGAACTGGGTAGTTCTCTTTGTGAGGGCGCAATTGCCGAGAGGCATAAGCAACCACTTTGCGCTCTTGCATTAGGACACAGCCTAATCCTTGACGGGAAGCGTCGCAGTAAATGACGAAGTCCTTCTTAGTATCAGGTGGAGCTAGTACTGGGGTAGAAGTCAACTTGTCCTTGAGTGCCTGGAAACTTTCCTGACATTTATCTGTCCATTGGAACTTGACGCCCTTATGCAATAGGTTAGTCAGGGGCCTGGCGATCTTGGAGAAGTTCTCGACGAATCGACGACAGTAGCTGGCGAGACCGAGAAAACTTCTGACTTGCTTAACGTTCTTCGGAGGAGTCCAATCGAGAATAGCCTGAACTCGTTCAGGGTTGACGGCAATACCATCCTTAGAGATGACATGCCCGAGATAGGTTACTTCGAGAAGCCAGAATTCACATTTGGAGAACTTGGCATAAAGTTGATGCTCTCGTAGCTTTTCCAGCATGAGGCGAAGATGTTCAGCATGTTCCTCTTCGTTCTTGGAAAATACCAGAATATCATCCAGATAAACCACGACGAACTTGTCGAGGTAATCCATGAATATATAGTTCATCAGGTGAGAGAAGGTGGCTGGAGCATTGGTTAAGCCGAAAGACATGACGGTGTACTCGTATGAACCATATCGAGTCACAAAGGCAGTCTTTGGGATATCCTCTTCACGAACACGGATCTGGTGGTAACCCAACCTCAAGTCGAGTTTGGAGAACACTGACGAACCAGCCAGTTGATCATACAGATCATTGATCCGAGGAAGAGGATACTTATTCTGAATGGTAGCTTGGTTTATAGGACGGTAGTCTTGGACTAATCGGTTTGTCCCATCTTTCTTCTTGACAAAGAGAGAAGGCGCTCCCCAAGGAGAGCAACTTGGGTGAATGAAACCACTGCGAAGAGACTTATCGATTTCCTCCTTAAGCTCAAGGAGTTCATGCGGCGGCATCTTGTAGGGTCGCTTGGCTATAGGAGTGGTGCCTGGTTTCAAGTCGATGACGAATTCGACAGCTCTAGCAGGGGGAATCCCTGGGAGTTCTTCAGGAAAGACGTCTAGGAATTCACGCACGACGGGAATGTTTTCAATGCCCTTGAGTGGTGCAGCGTTCAATGCATTTAAGGCATAAAGCCTGGCCTCGGCATTCTTAACCAGATGGGCATTGTAGCTTATTATTTCATCAGAAGGGTGTAGCAGATGGACGGTCTTGGTGGCGCAAATGATAGAAGCAGTATGCACTTTTAACCAATTCATTCCCAGAATGAGATCAATGCTACAGGACTTCAGTACGATGGGAGAGACAAGGAATTCCAGTCCTTCGATTTCTACAGGGACGTCGTTGCAAATCATGGAGGTTCGACATTGGCCCGCAGGAGTGTGTACTAATAGTGAAGCATTCATGTCCTCACATTTAATGTCGTGCAAGCATGCAAAATCTTCTGACATGAATGAATGTGATGCACCTGTATCGAATAAAACAGATGCAGGTACTGAATTTACGAGGAGTGTACCCATCACAGTAGCAGGCTGGTCTTGAGCTTCGTTCAGATCAATGTGGTTGGCATGAACACAACCATAGGACTTGGCATTGTTGTTGCGGGGCTGGCTGTTACCACGACCAGCTGCTGGAAGGGCCAGTTGATTCTGGTTCTGGTTGCATTCCCGAGCACGGTGTCCTGGCTAACCACACCTGAAGCACAGACCATTATTGGGAGTGGAAACAGGTGCTCCGGGTGGTGGAGCTGGAAGTCTTGGCTGCCTAGTTGGAGCAGCCGGCAGACGAGGTGCAGCATAAGACTGCCTTGGGGTAGGTGCATTTGGATGGTACATGCTGTTCGGGATCCATATCTTACGCTTCTGTGAGGGCGGGCCCGAAGATGAGCCCGTGTCACGGTTGCGCCTTTGAGAGCTCTGGTGTTCTTGCAGACCAGTCTCGACATTGATGGCCTTGTTCACCAAGGTGGCGAAATCGGCAAAGTCATGCACTAGAAGTGCGAGCTTGATGTCAGCTTGAAGGCCTTCATGGAACTTCTCTTGTCTGCGAGCATCAGTTGCAATGTCTTCTTCAGCATAGCGGGATAAGTCCAGAAACTCCCGCTGATAAGCTTCCACAGTTTTGTTGCCCTGTGTGAGGTTGCGGAACTCTCGCTTCTTCCTGTCCATGATTCCCTGAGGAATGAAGCGGGCACGGAAGGCAGCCTGAAAGTCTGGCCAGGAGATGATTGTCCCAACTGGCAGAGTACGCTTGTGGCTGTCCCACCATTGTGCTGCGGGTCCCTTTAGAAAGAAGGAAGCAAAAGTGACATAGCTGGCAGGGGCTACATCAGCAGACTCCATCTCATAGGTGATGTCACGGAGCCAGTCATCAGCATCCAGCGGCTGGGTTGAGCTGCGGTACACACTTGGGTTGAGGCGTATGAAATCCTGCAGAGTGGTTGTGTTTGGCTGCTGGTTCATATTGGGGCGAGGAAACCGAGCCATCATGTTCTCCATGAACTGGCGATTCATCTCAAGCTGTTGGATCATACCAGCCATGTACTCAGGTGGTGGTGGGAAGTTGCCACCACGACCACGACCAGCTGGTCTAACCATCCTGTTAATATATAACAGGGGTAGTTCAGTATTGAGAAATTTGCATAGACAAGAGTCATTCATGATGAAACAAGCATAATGAAAGGAGCACGATAGATACCACATAGATAGTCGGCATAACTTACAAAAGGGGTCGGACATAGAGCTCAGTACACAGAGTTCAGTACATAGATTAAGTCATTATAGGCGGCAAGCAGGCTCGCGAATGCATCTAATACTAACGAGCAAGACTACATCAGTCCCAGGAGGTACTGTGAAGGTAGCTATAACCTGACAGCTGGTAGTGAGGCAACGGATAGTCCTCCACGTCAGTGGCCTGGGGGCCGCGGATACTCTGGTGTAGAACCCGACGCTCAGGTGGCAGAAGAGGACCAAGTGCGGGAGAGTAGCCTCCCACCTCTGGCCATCCGACACCATGGGGCATCACGGTCCTGGCTGGGTAGATCGCAGAACGCGGCAGCTGTCCAGACCGGACAAAGGGGTGCAACAGCGTCAGAGCCCTGTAAAGGTGCTGACGAGTGGTGTACAACTCGTGGCGAAGAGCTCTGTTAGCTCGGTCCAGCCCATCAGCATGCAGAACTAGGCGCTGATGGTGGAAGGGCTCTCGGGTGACGGTGGAGTAGGCGGCAGTGTAGTATCCCTCCGCACCAACGTCAGATGCGATAGGAATGTGCCTGAAAGGGGAAGTGTCCAATGCCTGATACTCTCCACGAAGACGTGTTAGAGCAGCATGAGCAGCATCGTGGACTGCCATATCGATAGTCACCCCAACACCATGTGCGGTGTGTAGCACAGTAGTGGAGTCATACTCCCGAGAGTAGAGGTGGACGATGGCTCGGTACTGCTCCTGGTTAAAGTCCTGGTACTCCTCAAAGATGGTGTACTCAGGGTGCCAGCGATAACCCAGATAGGTCATCATCTCAGCTAGCACGGCAGGTGATCCCGAGGCACCAATGGCCGTCGTGTGGTGGACGACCTGCCTTGTGGGTTCCATCTGAAAACAAAGATGTTTCAAGGGAGTCAATGACAGTGTGGAAATCGTCCAAAATACTATTCCAAAGAATACTATGGCTTTATCCAACTTTGGGGTGAATGGGGTCATGGGATCCTAGTGATAGTTAGTAAATTCGTTTAACCCGAGTAGAAAAGAATTCAGAGTCCCAGAGTAAAGGTCGAGGAGTAAAAGATCCTAGTACCACCCAATGGCGACGTGGGCCCGTAAGGCTCACGACCATGTTAGTAAAAGTTTTGTAGTGACTAGACTCGACTTCGGCCAAGGAGTGTGGAAGGGGGGATTCCTACAGGCAGTCGGCTCTGATACCAACTTGTGACGCCCCCGATTCAATCATACACTAATCATACACGCAAACGTGTACGATCAAGATCAGGGACTCACGAGAAGATATCACAACACAACTCTACAAATAAAATAAGTCATACAAGCATCATAATACAAGCCAGGGGCCTCGAGGGCTCGAATACAAGTGCTCGATCATAGACGAGTCAGCGGAAGCAACAATATCTGAGTACAGACATAAGTTAAACAAGTCTGCCTTAAGAAGGCTAGCACAAACTGGGATACAGATCGAAAGAGGCGCAGGCCTCCTGCCTGGGATCCTCCTAACTACTCCTGGTCGTCGCCAGCGGGCAGCACGTAGTAGTAGGCACCTCCGGTGTAGTAGGAGGTCGTCATCGACGGTGGCGTCTGGCTCCTGGACTCCAGCATCTGGTTGCGACAACCAGGTAGAAGGGAAAGGGGAAAAGAGGGAGAAAAGCAACCGTGAGTACTCATCCAAAGTACTCGCAAGCAAGGAGCTACACTACATATGCATGGGTATATGTGTAAAGGGCCATATCGGTGGACTGAACTGCAGAATGCCAGAATAAAAGGGGGATAGCTAATCCTGTCGAAGACTACGCTTCTGGCAGCCTCCGTCTTGCAGCATGTAGAAGAGAGTAGATTGAAGTCCTCCAAGTAGCATCTTCAAGTAGCATCTCCAAGTAGCATCTCCAAGCAGCATCGCATAGCATAAACCTACCCGGCGATCCTCTCCTTGTCGCCCTGTAGAAAAGCGATCACCGGGTTGTCTGTGGAACTTGGAAGGGTGTGTTTTATTAAGTATCCGGTTCTAGTTGTCATAAGGTCAAGGTACAACTCCAAGTCGTCTTGTTACCGAAGATCACGGCTATTCGAATAGATTAACTTCCCTGCAGGGGTGCACCAACTTACCCAACACGCTTGATCCCATTTGGCCGGACACACCTTCCTGGGTCATGCCCGGCCGCGGAAGATCAACACGTCGCAGCCCCACCTAGGCACAACAGAGAGGCCAGCACGCCGGTCTAAACCTAAGCGTGCAGGGGTCTGGGCCCATCGCCCTGAGCACACCTGCACGTTGCGTGGGCGGCCGAAAGCAGACCTAGCCTAGTGGCGTTCCAGTCCAATTCGGCGCGCGCCGCTCCGTCGCTGACGTCTGAAGTGCTTCGACTGATACCACGACGCCGAGTGCCCATATCTTTCCCACGTAGTTGGTTAGTGCGTATAGGCTCGTAGCCAACTCAGATCAAATACCAAGATCTCGTTAAGCGCGTTAAGTGTCCGCGAACGCCGAACAGGGCCAGGCCTACCTCTCTCCTAGGCGGTCTCAACCTGCCCTGTCGCTCCGCCACAAAGATCCACACAGAGGGCCGTCAGGACAAAGGTCCTTTCAGCCCCCAATCCGTGAATCACTCGCGGGTACTCTTCGAGCTGACCCAACTTTAGTCACCATCTGTATAGTATCTATGTATGTATAGTATATACCCGTGATCACCTCCCGAGTGATCACGGCCCAATAGTATAGCAAGGCAGACTGACAAGAATGTAGGGCCAATGATGATAAACTAGCATCCTATACTAAGTATTTAGGATTGCATGTAAGGTATCAACAGATGTAGCAACAAGGTCAGGCTATGCATCAGAATAGGATTAACGGAAAGCAGTAACATGCTACACTACTCTAATGTAAGCAGTATAGAGAAGAGTAGGCGATATCTGGTGATCAAGGGGGGGGGGGCTTGCCTGGTTGCTCTGGCAAGAGAGAGGGGTCGTCAACTCCGTAGTCGAACTGGGCAGCAGCAGCGTCGGTCTCGTAGTCTACCGGAGAGAAGAGGGGGGAAGAAACAATGAATACCATGTAAACAGATGCATATCGATGCATGACAAGACAAGTAACGATGCTAGGCGTGCCCTAGCGTGGTATGAGGTGGTACCGGTTAAGGGGGGAAACATTCGGGAAAATATCCCCGGCGTTTCGTGTTTTCGGGCAGAGGAGCCGGAGGGGGAAAGTTGCGGGTTCGATAGGTTAGGGGTGTGTGGCGGACGAACGGACTGCGTATCCGGATTCGTCACGTCGTTTTGAGTAACTTTCATGTAGAAAGTATTTTCATCCGAGTTACGGATTAAAAGATATGATTTTCTAAAGATTTAATCATTTTCTGGAATTTATTTAATTAATTTAAATCAACATTATCCAAAACAGTGTGTGATGACGTAGGCATGACATCAGAGTGATGTCAGCAGGTCAACTGGTCGGTTGACCAGTCAAACCAGACAGGTGGGTCCAGTGGGACCCACATGTCATTGACAGGGTAATAACAAGGGGGTTTTAGACTAATAATTGGGTTAATTAGTGGGTGGGACCCAGTAGTCAGTGACTGTTTAGTTAATTAAATTAATTAATGAAATAATTAGCATTTTATCTATTTACAAAAATGTTTTAACTCACGCGGGCCCGCATGTCAGTGGCAGTAGCTGCCACATCAGCGTAGTTGACCCGGTCAACTTGGCCAGTTGGGGCCCCTAGGCCCACAGGCAGTGACCCAGGGGGTGGACCCCACGCATGCCACATCAGTCGGCCGGCGTTTAGACGCCGGCGAGTCCGTTTCCGCGGCGGCGTGGCTCGGGAGAGTGGCGGGTTTCGCCCATAGGGCACCAAATCGAGCGGGACCGGTCGCGTTCGAACGGCAAGACGACGGCGGAGTGAGTGGGGGTGGTTGTAGAGGCGGTGGTGGCCGGAGTCGAGCGCCACGAGCTCGTCGGCGGCGAGGTGGTTCGGGCGTGAAATGAAGATGGCGACACAGCGCGCTTCGGGGCGAATGGGAAGGCTAGGGTGGACCTGCGCGACACGCAGAGCACAAAGGGCTCGGCCCCGTGACCATTTGGTCACCGGAAGGGCGCCGACGACGCGCGCAGGCGGCGGCGCGGTCGGGTCCCCGACGAGAAATGCGCTAGTAGGCACGAGAAGGCTATTGCGCGGGCGCGTTGGGCTCCTAGGAACCCCAGGAGTGCAACGGCGAGTTCGGGCGTGCGTGACGACGGCGGCGAGGTACGCCGTGGCGACCAGAGCCTCGGCAATGGCGGCGGCTAGATACAGAGCGCTAGGGGGCCAACGAAGAGCAGCAGGGGGAGGAGAAGCTCACCGTGCGGCACGCAAGATGGCCCTTGGGAGTTTAGTAGCCGGAGAGTCGACGGCGCTCGTCGGAGATGCGTCGGGGATCCGAGGAAGAAGACGAGGTTGGGGCAGCGTTCGATGGTGCTCGGCGTCCTGCGTCTTGACGTGGAGGCGTAGTCAAGGGAGGCGGAGCGTGCGGACGCGTCGGAAGGGCGTGGAGGTCGCGGTGGCCGCGAGTACTACGGCGACGAGGCCATGGTGGCGCTCGGTTGCCGTGGGGAACGAGGGGGCGAGGTGCGGTGGATCTGGAGGGGGGAGTGCAGGGACCGAGGCGAGTGTGGGGGCGAGTGGGGAGGGGAAACCGAGGGGGCGCGTCGTGGCGACCTTATCCCCTCGTCTCGTCGCCGGCGAGGGGGGGTTCGGCTGGGACGCGCCCTGTTCCGACCCGGGTCGGGGGAACAGGGGAAGGGACGCGGTGCGGGAGCTGGGCCGGCTGGGCCGGCCAGGCTGG
Source organism: Triticum aestivum (assembly GCF_018294505.1). Taxonomy (NCBI): domain Eukaryota; kingdom Viridiplantae; phylum Streptophyta; class Magnoliopsida; order Poales; family Poaceae; genus Triticum; species Triticum aestivum. The sequence goes on along the minus strand of NC_057806.1, from coordinate 381,457,460 downwards.
CTGCGGGCCAGGGGGTTGGGCGGTGGCCGTGCGGGTGGGTTGGGCTGCCTGGTCCAGGGGGCTTCCCCCCCCTTTTTTTTGTAATTTCTTTCTTTTATTTATTTTCCCTTTCTGTTTTATTTAGTTTTAGGGCATTTAGGCATTTTATAAAATGGTGTTTGCTTCACCATAATTACCAGTGCAATATTTGGCAACCCCCGAACATTTTCGCTTTGACTTTTGAAAACTTAGGGTATTTGTCACTAATTCATATTTTGAATTAGCACTGATTTTGAACTACCACTTGGTTAGCCACAGTAACACTGATGACATGGCATCATTAGAAGAGTTTTACTGTAGCCTAATTATCCGGGCGTTATAGTTGAGTCCATGGATTATACGCACTCTCACCCTTCCATCCTTGCTAGCCTCTTCGGTACCGTGCATTGCCCTTTCTCACATTGAGAGTTGGCGCAAACTTTGCCGGTACATCCAAACCCCATGATATGATACGCTCTTTCACACATAAACCTACTTATATCTTCCTCAAAACAGCCACCATACCTACCTATTATGGCATTTCCATAGCCATTCCGAGATATATTGCCATGCAACTTTCCACCATTCCGTTTATCATGACACATTCATTATTGTCATATTGCTTAGCATGATCATGTAGTTGACATAGTATTTGTTGCAAAGCCACCGTTCATAATTCTCTCATACATGTCACTCTTGGTCCATTGCATATCCCGGTACACCGCCGGAGGCATTCATATAGAGTCATCTTTTGTTCTAGTATCGAGTTGTAATCATTGAGTTGTAAATAAATAGAAGTGTGATGATCATCATTTTCTAGAGCATTGTCCCAAGTGAGGAATTATATAAAAAAGAGAAAGGCCATAAAAAAAGAGAAGGCCCCAAAAAATGACAGAAAAAGAGAGAAGGAACAATGTTACTATCCTTTGCCACACTTGTGCTTCAAACTAGCACCATAATCTTCATGATAGAGAGTCTCTTGTTTTGTCACTTTCATATATGATACGTCTCCAACGTATCTATAATTTTTGATTGTTCCATGCTATTATATTATCAACCTTGGATGTTTTATATGCATTTATATGCTATTTTATATGATTTTTGGGACTAACCTATTAACCTAGAGCCCAGTGTCAGTTTCTGTTTTTACCTTGTTTTAGAGTATCGCAAAAAAGGAAAATCAAACGGAGTCCAATTAACCTGAAACTTCACGGAACTTCTTTTTGGATCAGAAGAAGCCCAGAAGACTTGGAGTGCATGTCAGGGGACCTACAAGGAGGCCACGAGGCAGGGGGCGCGCCCTCCACCCTCGTGGGCCCCTCGTGGCCCCCCTGACGTAGTTCTTCCGCCTATATATCTCCATATACCCTAAACACATCGGGGAGCACAATAGATCAGGAGTTTCGCCGCCAGAAGCCTCCATAGCCACCGAAAGCCAATCCAGACTCGTTTCGGCACCCTGCCGGAGGGGGAATCCCTCTCCGGTGGCCATCTTCATCATCCCAGTGCTCTCCATGACGAGGAGGGAGTAGTTCTCCCTCGGGGCTGAGGGTATGTACCAGTAGCTATGTGTTTGATCTCTCTCTCTCTCTCTCTCTCTCGTGTTCTCGAGGTGATACGATCTTGATGTATCGTGAGCTTTGCTATTATATTTGGATCCTATGATGTTTCTTCCCCCTCTACTCTGTTGTAATGGATTGAGTTTCCCCTTTGAAGTTATCTTATCGGATTGAGTCTTTAAAGATTTGAGAACACTTGATGTATGTCTTGCCGTGCGTATCTGTGGTGACAATGGGATACCACGTGATTCACTTGATGTATGTTTTGGTGACCAACTTGCAGGTTCCGCCCATGAACCTATGCATAGGGGTTGGCACACGTTTTCGTCGTGATTCTCCGGTAGAAACTTTGGGGCACTCTTTGAGGTCCTTTGTGATGGTTGAATAGATGAATCTAAGATTGTGTGATGCATATCGTATAATCATACCCACGGATACTTGAGGTGACATTGGAGTATCTATGTGACATTAGGGTTTTGGTTGATTTGTGTCTTAAGGTGTTATTCTAGTACTGACTCTAGGGCTGTTTGTGACACTTATAGGAACAGCCCAATGAATTGATTGGAAAGAATAACTTTGAGGTGGTTTCGTACCCTACCATAATCTCTTCGTTCGTTCTCCGCTATTACTGACTTTGGAGTGACTCTTTGTTGCATGTTGAGGGGTAGTTATGTGATCCAATTATGTTATTATTGTTGAGAGAACTTGCACTAGTGAAAGTATGAACCCTAGGCCTTGTTTCCTATCATTGCAATACCGTTTATGCTCACTTTTACCATTAGTTACCTTGCTGTTTTTATAATTTCAGATTACAAAAACCTTTATCTACTATCCATATACCACTTGTATCACCATCTCTTCGCCGAACTAGTGCACCTATACAATTTACCATTGTATTGGGTGTGTTGGGGACACAAGAGACTCTTTGTTATTTGGTTGCAGGGTTGCTTGAGAGAGACCATCTTCATCCTACGCCTCCTACGGATTGATAAACCTTAGGTCGTCCACTTGAGGGAAATTTGCTACTGTCCGACAAACCTCTGCACTTGGAGGCCCAACAACATCTACAAGAAGAAGGTTGTGTAGTAGACATGAAGCTCTTTTTTGGCGCCATTGCCGGGGAGGTGAGTGCTTGAAGGTATATCTTTAGATCTTGCAATCGAGTCTTTTAGTTTCTTGTTTTATCACTAGTTTAGTTTATAAAAGAAAATTAAAAAAATGGAATTAAGTTTGCCTCATACGCTTTATATTTTTAATATCTATCGTGAGAATAAGGATTCCGATAATTGTGCTCGAGTGCTAGAAGAAGAATGCATTAGAATATTTGGCACTAAATATTTGAATGATGAACATGATTGCAATGTTGTTAGTATAAATTCCTTGAATATCCATGATGCTAATGATATGCAAAGCCACAAGCTTGGGGAAGCTATGTTTGATAAAGATGATATTTTTTGTCCCCCAAGTTTTGATGAGAAAATTTATTATGATGAAAGTATGCTTCCTATTTATGATGATTATATTGATGAAAGTGGATTTGGAGAGGTCATGACTTTGTTTTGTGATGAATCCACTATTCCGGAAGAGGTTCCAATTGATTATGAGAACAAATTTGCTATCTATGATGATTATTTGATGACTTGTATGCTATAAAGAATAATGATATCCATGAAACTTGTCATCATGATTTTGGTTTTCAATTGGATTATGCCTCACATGATAATTATCTTGTTGAGTTTGCTCCCACTATTATTCATGAGAAGAATCTTGCTTATGTGGAGACTAGTAAATTTTCTATGCTTGTAGATCATGAAAAGAATGCTTTAGGTGCTGGTTATATTGTTGAATTCATTCATGATGCTACTGAAAATTATTATGAGGGAGGAATATATGCTTGTAGGAGTTGCAATAATATCAAGTTTCCTCTCTATGTGCTTAAAATTTTGAAGTTATGCTTGTTTTGCCCTCCTATGCTAGTTGATTATTGTTCCCACAAGTTGTTTGCTCACAAAATCCCTATGCATAGGAAGTGGGTTAGACTTAAATGTGCTAGTCATATTCTTCATGATGCTCTCTTTATGTTTCAATTCTTATCTTTTATGTGAGCATCATTGAAATCATCATGCCTAGTTAGGGGCGTTAAACGATATCGCTTGTTGGGAGGCAACCCAATTTTATTATTGTTCCTTGCTTTTTGTTCCTGTTTATTAATAAATAATTCATCTAGACTCTGTTTATATGTGGTTTTATGCTTTTAATTAGTGTTTGTGCCTAGTAGAACCTTTGGGAAGACTTGGGGAAAGTCTTTGCGATCATGCTGTAAAAAACAGAAACTTTAGCGCTCACGAGAATTGCTGCCATTTTTTTTATTGAAGAGTGATATTTAGTTAATTCTTTTTTAATATGATTAATAGATAAATTCCTCACGTCCAGCAATTTATTTTAGAATTTTTGGGGTTCCATATGTTGCATTAGCCACAGATTACTACAGACTGTTCTGTTTTTGAAAGATTCTGTTTTTCGTGTGTTGTTTGCTTATTTTGATGAATCTATGGCTAGTAAAATAGTTTATAAACCATAGAGAAGTTGGAATACAGTAGGTTTAACACCAATGTAAATAAATAATGAGTTCATTACAGTACCTTGAAGTGGTGTTTTGTTTTCTTTCGCTAACGGAGCTCACGAGATTCTCTACTTTAAGTTTTGTGTTGTCAAGTTTTCAAGTTTTGGGCAAAGATTCGATGGACTATGGAATAAGGAGTGGCAAGAGCCTAAGCTTGGGGATGCCCAAGGCACCCCAAGGTAATATTCAAAGACAACCAAAAGCCTAAGCTTGGGGATGCCCCGGAAGGCATCCCCTCTTTCGTCTTCGTTCATCGGTAACTTTACTTGGAGCTATATTTTTATTTACCACATGATATGTGTTTTGCTTGGAGCGTCAATTTATTTTTTTAGAATTTGCTTGCTGTCATTTAGAAAAATGTTTTGCATCTTTTATTTCAATAAAAGTGGCATTGATAGCCTTTACTATGCCTATTTTACAAGTCCACATGTTGCTGTTTGAAAACAGAAAGTTTACCGCTGTTGCAATAATTCCCTAGAAAAGTAAGAATGTGATAAAATGTTGAAACCTTTTGCATATTAAGATCTGATAAATTTACTACAGTGGGAATTGTCATTCATAATTTTTGGATCTAGGGAAGTATATATGTTTCTGCATTCTTTACAGACTGTCCTGTTTAGGCAGATTGCTGTTATGTTTGCATTGTTTGCATATGTTTGCTTCTTTAATGATTTTATTTGAATATAGGACTATTAAATATGCATAGGCATTTAGTATGCAATGTTGAATGATAATTTTAGTGATTTGCTACAGTATAGTATGATAAGGTTTTTGCAATGGTTTATACTAACTTATCTCACGAGTCCTTGTTGAGTTTTGTGTGGATGAAGCTTGTGAGATTTAGGGAGACCATGATATGAGAGGAATTAAGGAGACACAAAATCTCAAGCTTGGGCATGACCAAGGCACCCCAAGATAATATTTCAAGAATTCTCAAGCGTCTAAGCTTGGGGATGCCCCGGTTGGCATCCCACCTTTCTTCTTCAACAACTATCGGTTAGTATCGGTTGATCCTAAGTTTTTGCTTCTTCACTTGATGTTTGCTATTCTTAGATGTCATTTTATTTTGTTTTGCTTGCTGTTTGAATAAAGTATCAAGATATGAAATTATTAAATGTTAGAGAGTCTTCATATAGTTGCATAATTATTCGACTACTCATTGATCTTCACTTATATCTTTCGGAGTAGTTTGTCATTTTCTCTAGTGCTTCACTTATATCTTTTTAGAGCATAGTGGTGGTTTTATTTTATAGAAATATATGAACTCTCATGCTTCACTTACATTATTTTTAGAGTCCTAAACAACATGATAATTTTCTTTGGTTATGAATTTAGTCCTAATATGATGGGCATCCAAGAGGGATATAATAGAAACTTTCATATAAAGTGCATTGAATACTATGAGAAGTTTGATACTTGATGATTGTTTTGAGATATGAGGATGGTAATATTAGAGTCATGCTAGTTGTGTAGTTGTGAATTTGAGAGATACTTGTGTTAAATTTTGTGATTCCCGTAGCATGCACGTATGGTGAACCGTTATGTGATGAAGTCGGAGCATGATTTATTTATTGATTGTCTTCCTTATGAGTGGCGGTCGGGGACGAGCGATGGTCTTTTCCTACCAATCTATCCCCTAGGAGCATGCACGTAGTACTTTGTTTCGATAACTAATAGATTTTTGCAATAAGTATGTGAGTTCTTTATGACTAATGTTCAGTCCATGGATTATACGCACTCTCACCCTTCCACCATTGCTAGCCTCTCTAGTACCGCACAACTTTCACCGGTACCATAAACCCACCATATACCTTCCTAAAAACAGCCACCATACCTACATATTATGGCATTTCCATAGCCATTCCGAGATATATTGCCATGCAACTTTCCACCGTTCCGTTATTATGACACGCTCCACCATTGTCATATTGCTTGCATGATCATGTAGTTGACATTGTATTTGTGGCAAAGCCACCATTCATAAAACTTTCATACTTGTCACTCATGAGTCATTGCACATCCCAGTACACCGCCGGAGGCATTCATATAGAGTCATATCTTGTTCTAAGTATCGAGTTGTAATTATTGAGTTGTAAGTAAATAAAAGTGTGATGATCATCATTATTAGAGCATTGTCCCAGTGAGGAAAGGATGATGGAGACCATGATTCCCCCACAAGTCGGGATGAGGCTTCGGACGAAATAAATAAATAAAAGAGGCCAAAGAAGCCCAAATAAAAAAAGAAAAAAAGAGGCCATAAAAAAAGAAAAAGGCCCAAATAAAAAAATAAAAAATGAGAGAAAAAGAGAGAAGGGGCAATGCTACTATCCTTCTACCACAATTGTGCTTCAAAGTAGCAACATGATCTTCATGATAGAGAGTCTCCTATGTTGTCACTTTCATTTAATAGTGGGAATCTTTCATTATAGAACTTGGCTTGTATATTCCAATGATGGGCTTCCTTAAAATGCCCTAGGTCTTCGTGAGCAAGCGAGTTGGATGCACACCCACTAGTTTCTTTTGTTGAGCTTTCATACACTTATAGCTCTAGTGCATCCATTGCATGGCAATCCCTACTCACTCACATTGATATCTATTGATGGGCATCTCCATAGCCCATTGATACTCCTAGTTGATGTGAGATTGTCTTCTCCTTTTTGTCTTCTCCACAACCACCATTCTATTCCACCTATAGTGTTATGTCCATGGCTCACGCTCATGTATTGTGTGAAGATTGAAAAAGTTTGAGAACACCAAAAGTATGAAACAATTGCTTGGCTTGTCATCGGGGTTGTGCATGATTTAAATATGTCATGTGGTGAAGATGGAGCATAGCCAGACTATATGATTTTGTAGGGATAGCTTTCTTTGGCAATGCTATTTTGAGAAGACATGATTGCTTAGTTAGTATGCTTGAAGTATTATTATTTTTATGTCAATATTAAACTTTTGTCTTGAGTCTTATGGATCTGAATATTCTTGCTACAGTAAAGGGAAATACATGATGAATATGTTAGGTAGCATTCCACATCAAAATCCCGTTTTTATCATTTACCTACTCGAGGACGAGCATGAATTAAGCTTGGGGATGCTGATATGTCTCCACCGTTTGTATAATTTTTGATTTTTCCATGCTATTATATTATCAACCTTGGATGTTTTATATGCATTTATATGATTTTTGGGACTAACCAATTAACCTAGAGCCCAGTGCCAGTTTCTGTTTTACCTTGTTTTAGAGTATCGCAGAAAAGGAAAATCAAACGGAGTCCAATTGACCTGAAACTTCACAGAACTTATTTTCGGATCAGAAGAAGCCCAGAAGACTTGGAGTGCACATTCGGGGACCTACGAGGAGGCCACGAGGCAGGGGGCGCGCCCACCCCCTCTGGGCGCGCCTTCCACCCTCATGGGCCCCTCGTGGCCCCCTGACGTACTTCTTCCGCCTATATATCTCCATATACCCTAAAAACATCGGAGAGCACAATAGATCGGGAGTTCCGCCGCCAGAAGCCTCCGTAGCCACCAAAAGCCAATCTAGACCCGTTTTGGCACCCTGCCGGAGGGGGAATCCCTCTTCGGTGGCCATCTTCATCATCTCGATTCTCTCCATGATGAGGAGGGAGTAGTTCTCCCTCGGGGCTGAGGGTATGTACCAGTATCTATGTGTTTCATCTCTCTCCCTCTCGTGTTCTTGAGGTGATATTATGTTGATGTATCGTGAGCTTTGCTATTATATTTGGATCCCATGATGTTTCTTCCCCCTCTACTCTGTTGTAATGGATTGAGTTTCCCCTTTGAAGTTATCTTATCGGATTGAGTCTTTAAAGATTTGAGAACACTTGATGTATGTCTTGCCGTGCGTATCTGTGGTGACAATGGGATACCACGTGATTCACTTGATGTATGTTTTGGTGACCAACTTGCGGGTTCCGCCCATGAACCTATGCATAGGGGTTGGCACAAGTTTTCGTCGTGATTCTCCGATAGAAACTTTGGGGCACTCTTTGAGGTCCTTTGTGTTGGTTGAATAGATGAATCTGAGATTGTGTGATGCATATCGTATAATCGTACCCACGGATACTTGAGGTGACATTGGAGTATCTAGGTGACATTAGGGTTTTGGTTGATTTGTGTCTTAAGGTGTTATTCTAGTACGAACTCTAGGGCTGTTTGTGACACTTATAGGAATAGCCCAACGGATTGATTGGAAAGAATAACTTTGAGGTGGTTTCGTAGCCTACCATAATCTCTTCGTTCGTTCTCCGCTATTAGTGACTTTGGAGTGACTCTTTGTTGCATGTTGAGGGATAGTTATGTGATCCAATTATGTTATTATTGTTGAGAGAACTTGCACTAGTGAAAGTATGAACCCTAGGCCTTGTTACCTATCATTGCAATACCGTTTATGCTCACTTTTAACATTAGTTACCTTGCTGTTTTTATAATTTCAGATTACAAAAACCTTTATCTACTATCCATATACCACTTGTATCACCATCTCTTCGCCGAACTAGTGCACCTATACAATTTACCATTGTATTTTGTGTGTTGGGGACACAAGATACTCTTTGTTATTTGGTTGCAGGGTTGCTTGAGAGAGACCATCTTCATCCTACGTCTCCTACGGATTGATAAACCTTAGGTCATCCACTTGAGGGAAATTTGCTACTGTCCGACAAACCTCTGCACTTGGAGGCCCAACAACGTCTACAAGAAGAAGGTTGTGTAGTAGACATCAATATACTAGTGGGAATTTTCATTATAGAACTTGGCTTGTATATTCCAACAATGGGCCTCCTCAAGTGCCCTAGGTCTTCGTGAGCAAGCAAGTTGGATGCACACTCACTTAGTTTATTTTATTGAGCTTTCATACATTTATAGCTCTAAGTGCATCCGTTGCATGGCAATCCCTACTCCTTGCATTAACATCAATCGGTGGGCATCTCCATAGCCCATTGATTAGCCTCGTTGATGTGAGAGTTTCTCCTTTTTGTCTTCTCCACATAACCCCCTCATAATGTTCTATTCCACCCATAGTGCTATGTCCATGGCTCGCACTCATATATTGCGTGAAAGTTTATAGGTTTGAAATTACTAAAGTATGAAACAATTGCTTGGCTTGTCATCGGGGTTGTGCATGATGAGAGCATTCTTGTGTGACGAAAATGGAGCATGACTAAACTATATGATTTTGTAGGGATGAACTTTCTTTGGCCATGTTATTTTGAGAAGACATAATTGCTTAGTTAGTATGCTTGAGGTATTATTATTTTTATGTCAATATGAACTTTTGTCTTGAATCTTTCGGATCTGAATATTCATACCACAATTAAGAAGAATTGCATTAAAATTATGCCAAGTAGCACTCCGCATAAAAAATTATGTTTTTTATCATTTACCTACTCGAGGACGAGCAGGAATTAAGCTTGGGGATGCTTGATACGCCTTCAACGTATCTATAATTTTTGATTGCTCCATGCTATATTATCTACTGTGTTGGACATTATTGGGCTTTATTATCCACTTTTATATTATTTTTGGGACTAACCTATTAACCGGAGGCCCAACCCAGAATTGCTGTTTTTTTGCCTGTTTTAGGGTTTCGAAGAAAAGGAATATCAAACGGAGTCCAAACGGAATGAAACCTCCGGGAACGTAATTTTCTCAACAAACAAGACCCGGGAGACTTGGACCCTACATCAAGACACAAAAGAGGAGGCCACGAGGTAGGGGGGCACGCCCACCCCCACCAGGTGCGCCCTCCACCCTCGTGGGCCCCCTATTGCTCCACCGACGTATTCCTTCCTCCTATATATACCTACGTACTCCAAACGATCAGATACGGAGCCAAAAACCTAATTCCACCACCGCAACTTTCTGTATCCACGAGATCCCATCTTGGGGCCTGTTCCGAAGCTCCGCCGGAGGGGGCATCGATCATGGAGGGTTTCTACATCAACACCATAGCCCCTCCGAGGAAGTGTGAGTAGTTTACCTCCGACCTACGGGTCCATAGTTATTAGCTAGATGGCTTCTTCTCTCTTTTTGGATCTCAATACAATGTTCTCCCCCTCTCTTGTGGAGAATTATTCGATGCAATCTTCTTTTTGCGGTGTGTTTGTTGAGACCGATGAATTGTGGGTTTATGTTCAAGTCTATCTATGAACAATATTTGAATCTTCTCTGAATTCTTTTATGTATGATTGGTTACCTTTGCAAGTCTCTTCGAATTATCAGTTTGGTTTGGCCTACTAGATTGATCTTTCTTGCAATGGGAGAAGTGCTTAGCTTTGGGTTCAATCTTGCGGTGTCCTTTCCCAGTGACAGTAGGGGCAGCAAGGCACATATTGTATTGTTGCCATCGAGGATAACAAGATGGGGTTTTCATCATATTGCATGAGTTTATCCCTCTACATCATGTCATCTTGCTTAAGGCGTTACTCTGTTTTTAACTTAATACTCTAGATGCATGCTGGATAGCGGTCGATGAGTGGAGTGATAGTAGTAGATGCAGGCAGGAGTCGGTCTATTTGTCTCGGACGTGATGCCTATATACATGATCATACCTAGATATTCTCATAACTATGCTCAATTCTGTCAATTGCTCAACAGTAATTTGTTCACCCACCGTAGAATACCTATGCTCTCAAGAGAAGCCACTAGTGAAACCTATGGCCCCCGCGTCTATCTTTATCATATTAATCTCCTACTACTTAGTTATTTCCTTTGCTTTTTTACTTTGCATCTTTATCAAAAAAGTACCAAAAATATTATCTTATCATATCTATCAGATCTCACTCTCGTAAGTGGCCGTGTAGGGATTGAAAACCCCTATTTGCGTTGGTTGGGAGGATTTATTTGTTTTGTGCAGGTACGAGGGACTCGCGCGTAGCCTCCTATTGGATTGATACCTTGGTTCTCAAAAACTGAGGGAAATACTTACGGTACTTTGCTGCATCATCCCTTCCTCTTCGGGGAAAACCAACGCAGTGCTCAAGAGGTAGTAGGTGCCACCATCACTGGGGGGATAGTAAGGTATTTCTTGAGGTCTTGGAAGGCCTGGTCGGCCTCCGGGTTCCACTCGAATGGGCCTTCCTCTTCATGAGCTTGAAGAATGGTAAGGCGCGCTCTCCCAGTTTGGAGATGAATCACCCTAACGCGGTCACCCGCCCAGCTAGCTTCTGCTTCTCTTTGAGGGTCCGCGGCGGGCTCATGTCCTTGATAGCCTTGACCTTCTCCGGGTTCGCCTCGATCCCCCTGTGGGATACAAGGAATCCTAGCAGCTTGCCGGAGGGGACACCGAACACGCACTTCTCTGGGTTAAGCCTTAAGTTCATTTGGCGCAGGCTCTCGAAGGTCTCCTCCAAGTCTTGAATCAATGTCCTTGCCTCGCGAGACTTGACCACTATGTCATCGATGTAAGCCTCAGCGTTCCTCCCGAGCTGCCGCCCCAGAGCGATGTGCATAAACCGCTGAAAGGTCACGCCCATGTTGTGCAGCCCGAAGGGCATGCAGGTGTAGCAGTATACCCCACATGGTGTCAGGAAGGACGTATTCTCCACATCTTCCACCGCCATCTTGATTTGATGATACCCTGAGAACGCATCCAGGAAGCACAGCAGGTCGCACTTGGAGGTGGAGTCAACAATCTGGTCGATGCGCGGGAGTGGGAACGAGTATTGAGGGTAGGCTTTGTTAAGATTGGTGAAATCGACGCACATCCGTTCCTTCCCGCCTTTTTTCGGCACCACGACAGGGTTCGCCAGCCATTCGGTGTACCGGACCTCTCGGATGGCACCTGTTGCTTCCAGCTTGCGTGTCTCTTGGACGATGAAGGCCTGCTTCTCAGTGGACTGCCGTCTCGCTCGTTGCTTCACGGGGCGAACGTTGGGGCATACCCTTAGATGATGCTGGATCACCTCCCTTGGGACCCCTACCAGCTGATTTGGCTCCCACGTGAATATTTCCTTGTTTGCGCGCAAGAACCTCACCAGAGCTTCTTCTTGTTCCCCGTCGAGACCGGCTCCTATGGTAAAGGTCGCTCCTGAAGGCCCGTCCTCACTGACCGGTACCAGCTTGGTTTCCGCCTTGTCTTGGGTGAACAACTGCTTCTTCTTGGTGGGCGCGGCCTCCCTGGCCGTGGGGGCACCGGTGTCGGCGGGTTGTGCTGCTGCCGCAGTCTTGAAGGCGAGACTGAGCGCCGTCACGGCCTCCTTAGTGTCCCCCTTGATGGTGAGGACGCCCTTTCTCCCTGGCATCTTCATGAGGTTGTAAGCCAGGCGAGTCACCACCATGAACTGAGCGAGAGCCGGGTACCCGAGGATGGCATTGTACGAGAGGCCGATGCGAGCGATGTCGAAGTCCACCAGCTCGGTGCGGTAGTTGTCACGTGTGCCGAAGGTGACAGGGAGGCGGATCTGTCCCAGGGAGTAGGCAGCTCCACCACCCACTCTTGAGAAGGGCTTACTGAGGCCGAGCCGCTCGAGTGGCACGTGGAGAAAGCTGAAGGCTTCCACGGAAAGCAAGTTGAGGCCGACACCACTGTCGATGAGGGTCTTGGTGACAGCCACGTTGCAGATGGTGGGCGTGTAGAGCATCGGAAGCACTCCGGAGCCGGTAGTGGAGTCGGGGTGGTCTTCTGAGCCGAAGGTAAGGTCGGCCTTTGGCGCAGCCCAACCCGGCGGAGCCCCCGGGCGCCTGGAGGTGGCCCCGATATGGAGGAGGAACGGCTTGGCATGGCGGTCCGACGGCGGTGCTTGAGAGCCGCCCAGCAGGGCCACAACTGCGTGGTGCGCCGACACCGCGTAGCGAGCAGTGAAGAGGTCGCGGAGCTCCTCCCAAGATGCCACCGTGGATCTGGGAAGGTTGAGAAGCCATGTGCGTGGCTCGCCGGCGAGGGCCATGGGAAGCCAGTTGGCCATGACCTTGTCATCGCCCCCGGCTTCAAGGATGGCCTCCCCATACGCCAGCAGGAAAGCTGACGGGTCCGCCGCGCCGTCGTAGCGTGACGACATCTCCGGCCTGAACTTGGGCGGCCACTGCACCCGCCGCAGGGCGGGGGCCAGAGCTCGGAGCCCCTGGCCCCGTCGTCGATGCTGACCATCGGAGTCGGCGGTAGGGCGCCTGCCATGTGGGTGAAGCGCGGTGGCGACAGAGCGTAGATCGGCGGACGGGAAGCCGCAGCGCACCCTTACCTAGCGCGCCAATTGTCGGATGTGGGGTTCCCGCAAGCCCTTAAGGTTCAAACACTGGGGTGCGCGCGAAGTATTTCCCTCCTATCGATCTACGCCCTAGCTCACTAAGATCTCACAGACGAACTCGACGAACTCGCAACACAGAAAGACACAAGATTTATACTGGTTCGGGCCACCGTTGTGGTGTAACACCCTACTCCAGTGTGGTGGTGGTGGATTGCCTCTTGGGATGATGATGAACAATACAAGGGGAAGAACAACCTCCTGAGGTTGAGGTGTTCTTGTGCGTGGCTAACTTGTGTGGGTGAGAGAGTGATCTAAGATCCGTCCTCTCGTTCTCTCCCGTCTCCGTCCCTTTCTATGGTGGTTGCTAGCCCTACTTATAGAGGCCCTGGTCCTCCTCCCAAATATTGAGCGGGAAGGGAGCTAACAACGGCGGGCTAATTTGAAGGGGGACAACTAGTACAAGCCATCCTGACAAAAGGTGGTTTGCGCCTGCGAAAGGCTCTGGTGGTGACGCCGTCTTGGGCTCCACGATGACCTCCGTCTTGCTGTCCTTCTGGTCTTGTTCTTGTTGCACCAAAATGGCAACCTTTGCCTGATGCCTCGGTACTCCTCGCTTGCGCTAGTTTCCTTCGCATCAAAGAGGAAACAAGGATGTTGCGCTACTACCTCTTGAGCACTGCGTTGGATTTCCCCGAAGAGGAAAGGATGATGCGGCAAAGTAGCGTAAGTATTTCCCTCAGTTTTTGAGAACCAAGGTATCAATCCAGTAGGAGGTTGCACGCGCGTCCCGTAGTACCTGCACAAAGCAAATAACTCCTCGCAACCAACGCGATAAGGGGTTGTCAATCCCTTCATGGTCACTTACGAGAGTGAGATCTGATAGATATGATAAGATAATATTTTTGGTATTTTTATGATAAAGATGCAAAGTAAGATAAAGGCAAAGTAAAAAGCAAAGGAAATAACTAAGTATTGGAAGATTAATAAGATGAAGATAGACCCGGGGGCCATAGGTTTCACTAGTGGCTTCTCTCAAGAGCATAAGTATTCTACGATGGGTGAACAAATTACTGTTGAGCAATTGACAGAATTGAGCATAGTTATGAGAATATCTAGGTATGATCATGTATAAAGGCATCACATCTGAGACAAGTAGACCGACTTCTGCCTGCATCTACTACTATTACTCCACTCATCGACCTCTATCCAGCATGCATCTAGAGTATTAAGTTAATAACAGAGTAACGCCTTAAGAAAGATGACATGATGTAGAGGGATAAATTCATGCAATATGATAAAAACCCCATCTTGTTATCCTCGATGGCAACAATACAATACGTGCCTTGCTGCCCCTACTATCACTGGGAAAGGACACCGCAAGATTGAACCCAAAGCTAAGCACTTCTCCCATTGCAAGAAAGATCAATCTAGTAGGCCAAACCAAACTGATAATTCGAAGAGACTTGCAAAGATAACCAATCATACATAAAATAATTCAGAGAAGATTCAAATATTGTTCATAGATAGACTTGATCATAAATCCACAATTCATCGGTCTCAACAAACACACCGCAAAAAGAAGATTACATCGAATAGTTCTCCATAAGAGAGGGGGAGAACATTGTATTGAGATCCAAAAAGAGAGAAGAAGCCATCTATCTAATAACTATGGACCCAAAGGTCTGAGGTAAACTACTCACACTTCATCGGAGAGGCTATGGTGTTGATGTAGAAGCCCTCCGTGATGGATACCCCCTCCGGCGGAGCTCCGGAACAGGCCCCAAGATGGGATCTCGTGGATACAGGAAGTTACGACGGTTGAATTAGGGTTTTGGCTCCGTATCTGATTGTTCGGGGGTACGTAGGTATATATAGGAGGAAGGAGTACGTCGGTGGAGCAACACGGGGCCCATGAGGGTGGAGGGCGCGCCTGGGGGGGGGGGTAGGCGCGCCCCCCTACCTTGTGGCCTCCTCCTTTGTTTCTTGACGTAGGGTCCAAGTCTCCTAGATCATGTTCGGAGAGAAAATTACGTTCCCGAAGGTTTCATTCCGTTTGGACTCCGTTTGATATTCCTTTTCTTCGAAATCCTAAAATAGGCAAAAAAACAACAATTCTGGGCTGGGCCTCCGGTTAATAGGTTAGTCCCAAAAATAATATAAAAGTGGAAAATAAAGCCCAATAATGTCCAAAATAGTAGATAATATAGCATGGAGCAATCAAAAATTATAGATACGTTGGAGACGTATCGAGCATCCCCAAGCTTAATTTCTGCTCGTCCTCGAGTAGGTAAATGATAAAAACATAATTTTTGATGTGGAATGCTACTTGGCATAATTTTAATGTAATTCTTCTTAATTGTGGTATGAATATTCAGATCCGAAAGATTCAAGATAAAAGTTCATATTGACATAAAAATAATAATACTTCAAGCATACTAACAAAGCAATCATGTCTTCTCAAAATAACATGGCCAAAGAAAGTTATCCCTACAAAATCATATAGTCTGGCTATGCTCTATCTTCACCACACAAAGTATTTAAATCATGCACAACCCCGATGACAAGCCAAGCAATTGTTTCATACTTTTGACATTCTCAAAACCTTTTCAATAATCACACAATACATGAGCGTGAGCCATGGATATAGCACTATAGGTGGAATAGAATGGTGGTTGTGGAAAAGACAAAAAGGGAGAAGATAGTCTCACATCAACTAGGCTTATCAATGGGCTATGGAGATGCCCATCAATAGATATCAATGTGAGTGAGTAGGGATTGCCATGCAACGGATGCACTAGAGCTATAAGTATATGAAAGCTCAACAAAAGAAACTAAGTGGGTGTGCATCCAACTTGCTTGCACACAAAGACCTAGGGCAATTTGAGGAAGCCCATCATTGGAATATGCAAGCCAAGTTCTATAATGAAAAATTCCCACTAGTATATGAAAGTGACGAAATGAGAGACTCTCTATCATGAATATCATGGTGCTACTTTGAAGCACAAGTGTGGTAAAAGGATAGTAGCATTGCCCCTTCTCTCTTTTTCTCTCATTTTTATTTGGGCCTTTTCTCTTTTTTATGGCCTCTTTTCTCTCTTTTTTTATTGTTCGTCCGGAGTCTCATCCCGACTTGTGGGGGAATCATAGTCTCCATCATCCTTTCCTCACTTGGGACAATGCTATAATAATTATGATCATCACACTTTTATTTTCTTACAACTCAACAATTACAACTCGATACTTAGAACAAAATATGACTCTGTATGAATGCCTCCGGCGGTGTACCGGGATATGCAATGAGTCATGAGTGACATGTATGAAAGAATTATGAATGGTGGCTTTGCCACAAATACGATGTCAACTACATGATCATGCTAAGGAATATGACAATGATGGAGTGTGTCATAATAAATGGAACCGTGGAAAGTTGCATGGCAATATATCTCGGAATGGCTATGGAAATGCCACAATAGGTAGGTATGGTGGCTGTTTTGAGAAAGGTATATGGTGGGTGTATGATACCGGCGAAAGGTGCGCGGTATTAGAGAGGCTAGCAATGGTGGAAGGGTGAGAGTGCGTATAATCCATGGACTCAACATTAGTCATAAAGAACTCATATACTTATTGCAAAAATCTACCAGTTATCAAAGCAAAGTATTATGCGCATGCTCCTAGGGGGATATATTGGTAGGAAAAGACCATCGCTCGTCCCCGACCGCCACTCATAAGGAAGACAATCAATAAATAAATCATGCTCCGACTTCATCACATAACGGTTCACCATACGTGCATGCTATGGGAATCACAAACTTTAACACAAGTATTTCTCAAATTCGCAACTACTCAACTAGCACAACTTTAATATCACCATCTTCATATCTCAAAACAATTATCAAGCATCAAACCTCTCATAGTATTCAACACACTCATAAGAAAGTTTTATTTTTCTTGAATACAAAGCATTTTAGGATTATTTAAGCAAATTACCATGCTATTTAATACTCTCAAAATAATCTAAGTGAAGCATGAGAGATCAATAGTTTCTATAAAACAAATCCACCACCGTGCTCTAAAAGATATAAGTGAAGTACTAGAGCAAAACTATATAACTCAAAAGATATAAGCGAAGCACATAGAATATTCTAACAAAGTCCAAATCATGTATGGCTCTCTCAAAACGTGTGTACAGCAAGGATGATTGTGGTAAACTAACAAATAAAGACTAATAATACAAGACGCTCCAAGCAAAACACATATCATGTGGTGAATAAAAATATAGCTCCAAGTAAAGTTACCGATAGAAGTAGACGAAAGAGGGGATGCCGTCCGGGGTATCCCCAAGCTTTGGCTTTTAGGTGTCCTTATATTATCTTGGGGGTGCCATGGGCATACCCAAGCTTAGGCTCTTGCAACTCCTCGTTCCATAGTCCATCAAATCTTTACCCAAAACTTGAAAACTTCACAACACAAAACTTAAAGTAGAAAATCTCGTGAGCTCCGTTAGCGAAAGAAAACAAAAGACCACTTAAAGGTACTGTAATGAACTAATTCTTTATTTATATTGGTGTTAAACCTACTGTATTCCAACTTCTCTATGGTTTATAAACTATTTTACTAGCCATAGATTCATCAAAATAAGCAAACAACACACGAAAAATAGAATCTGTCAAAAACAGAACAGTCTGTAGTAATCTGTAGCTAGCGCAAGATCTGGAACCCCCAAAATTCTAAAATAAATTGCTGGACGTGAGGAATTTATCTATTAATCATCTGCAAAAAGAATTAACTAAATAGCACTTTCCAAATAAAAATGGCAGCAGTTCTCGTGAGCGCTAAAGTTTCTGTTTTTTACAGCAAGATATCAAGACTTTCCCCAAGTCTTCCCAACGGTTCTACTTGGCACAAACACTAATTAAACACAAAAAACACAACCAAAACAGAGGCTAGATAAATTATTTATTACTAAACAGGAGCAAAAAGCAAGTAATAAAAATAAAATTGGGTTGCCTCCCAACAAGCGCTATCGTTTAACGCCCCTAGCTAGGCATAAAAAGCAAGGATAGATCTAGGTATTGCCATCTTTGGTAGGCAATCCATAAGTGGCTCTCATAATAGATTCAAAAGGTAATTTAATTTTATTTCTAGGAAAGTGTTCCTTGCCTTTCCTTAACGGAAATTGGAATCTAATTTTTCCTTCCTTCATATCAATAATTGCACCAATCGTTCTAAGGAAAGGTCTACCAAGAATAATACGACATGAAGGATTGCAATCTATGTCAAGAACAATAAAATCTGCGGGCACATAATTCCTATTTGCAACAATAAGAACATCATTAATTATTCCCATAGGTTTCTTAATAGTGGAATCCGCAAGGTGCAAGTTTAGAGAGCAATCATCAAAATCACGGAAACCTAACAAATCACACAAAGTCTTTGGAATCGTGGAAACACTAGCACCCAAATCACATAAAGCATAGAACTCATGATCTTTAATCTTAATTTTAATAGTTGGTTCCCACTCATCATAAAGTTTTCTAGGGATAGACACTTCCAATTCATGTTTTTCTTCACAAGATTGCATCAAGGCACCAACAATATGTTTAGTAAATGCTTTATTTTGACTATAAGCATGAGGAGAATTTAGCACGGATTGCAACAAGGAAATACAATTAATCAAAGAGCAATTTTCATAATTAAATTCCTTGAAATCCAAAATAGTGGGTTTAGCAACATCTAGGGTTTTAATTTCTTCGATCCCATTTTCATCAAATTTAGCATCAAGATCTAAAGACTCCGATTTTTGGAATGCCTTTTAGGCAAAGGTGGATCATATTCAGTCCCATCATTATTAAGATTCATATTGCAAAACAAAGATTTAATAGGGGACACATCAATACCTTTTAGATCTTCATCTTTATTTTCATAAGAACTAGAAGAACACACTTTTATAAAGGCATCTTTCTTAGCACGCATCCTAGCGGTTCTTTCTTTGCACTCATCAATGGAAATTCTCATGGCTTTGAGAGACTCATTGATATCATGCTTATGTGGAATAGATCTAAGTTTCAAAGAATCAACATCAAGAGAAATTCTATCAACGTTCCTAGCCAAATCATCAATCTTAAGCAATTTTTCTTCAATCAAAGCATTGAAATTCTTTTGCAAAGTAATAAATTCTTTAATATTAGATTCAAAATCAGAGGGCATCTTATTATAATTTCCATAAGAATTGTTGTAGGAATTACCATAATTATTAGAGGGATTACTAGGATAAGGCCTAGGATTAAAATTTCCTCTATACGCGTTGTTACCAAAATTATTCCTACCAACAAAATTCACATCCATAGATTCATTATTATTCTCAATCAAAGTAGACAAGGGCATATCATTAGGATCAGAAGAAACACTCTTACTAGCAAATAATTTCATAAGTTCATCCATCTTTCCACTCAAAACATTAATTTCTTCTATCGCATGCACCTTTTTATTAGTAGATCTTTCAGTATGCCATTGAGAATAATTAACCATAATATTATCTAGGAGTTTAGTAGCTTCTCCTAAAGTGATTTCCATAAAAGTGCCTCCCGCAGCCGAATCTAAAAGATTTCTAGAAGCAAAATTCAATCCGGCATAATTTTTTGGATAATCATCCACAAATTCAAACCATGAGTAGGGAAATTACGTATCATTAATTTCATCCTCTCCCAAGCTTGTGCAACATGTTCATGATCAAGTTGCTTAAAATTCATAATATCGTTTCTAAGGGAGATGATCTTAGCGGGAGGAAAATACTTAGTGATAAAAGCATCTTTGCACTTGTTCCAAGAATCAATACTATTTTTAGGCAAAGACGAAAACCAAGCTTTAGCACGATCTCTAAGCGAAAAAGGAAATAGCTTCAATTTAACAATGTCATTATCCACATCTTTCTTCTTTTTCATATCACACAAATCAATGAAGCTATTTATATGGGTAGCGACATCTTCACTACGAAGGCCGGAGAACGGATCTTTCATAACAAGATTCAGCAAAGCGGCATTAATTTCACAAGATTCAGCATTGGTAAGAGGAGCAATTGGAGTGCTAATAAAATCATTGTTGTTGATATTGATAAAGTCACACAATTTAGTGTTATATTGAGCCATCATGACAAGCAAGCAATCCAACACACAAGCAAACAAAAAGCAAGCGGGAAAAAGAGGCAAATAGAGAAAGAGAGGGAGGATAGAGAGAGAGATGGCGAATAAAATGGCAAGGGTGAAGTGGGGGAGAGGAAAACGAGAGGCAAATGGCAAATAATGTAATGCGGGAGATAAGAATTGTGATGGGTACTTGGTATGTTGACTTTTGCGTAGACGCCAGAAATGGCTCGTTGCTGGAAGTCAAATCTTGACTTGCACGAACCTCCCCGACAACGACGCCAGAAATTCTTCTTGCTACCTCTTGAGCATTGCGTTGGATTTCCCCGAAGAGGAAAGGATGATGCAGCAAAGTAGCGTAAGTATTTCCCTCAGTTTTTGAGAACCAAGGTATCAATCCAGTAGGAGGTTGCACGCGCGTACCCTAGTACCTGCACAAAGCAAATAACTCCTCGCAACCAACGCGATAAGGGGTTGTCAATCCCTTCACTGTCACTTACGAGAGTGAGATCCGATAGATATGATAGGGTAATATTTTTCGTATTTTTTATGATAAAGATGCAAAGTAAGATAAATGCAAAGTAAAAAGCAAAGGAAATAACTAAGTATTAGAAGATTAATATGATGAAGATAGACCCGGGGCCCATAGGTTTCACTAGTGGCTTCTCTCAAGAGCATAAGTATTCTACGGTGGGTGAATGAATTACTGTTGAGCAATTGACAGAATTGAGCATAGTTATGAGAATATCTAGGTATGATCATGTATATAGGCATCACGTCCGAGACAAGTAGACCGACTCCTGCCTGCATCTACTACTATTACTCCACTCATCGACCGCTATCCATCATGCATCTAGAGTATTAAGTTAATAACAGAGTAACGCCTTAAGCAAGATGACATGATGTAGAGGGATAAATTCATGCAATATGATAAAAACCCCATCTTGTTATCCTCGATGGCAACAATACAATACGTGCCTTGCTGCCCCTACTGTCACTGGGAAAGGACACCGCAAGATTGAACCCAAAGCTAAGCACTTCTCCCATTGCAAGAAAGATCAATCTAGTAGGCCAAACCAAACTGATAATTCAAAGAGACTTGCAAAGATAACCAATCACACATAAAAGAATTTAGAGAAGATTCAAATATTGTTCATAGATAGACTTGATCATAAACCCACAATTCATTGGTCTCAACAAACACACCACAAAAAGAAGATTACATCGAATAGTTCTCCACAAGAGAGGGGGAGAACATTGTATTGAGATCCAAAAATAGATAAGAAGCCATCTAGCTAATAATTATGGACCTGAAGGTCTGAGGCAAACTACTCACACTTCATCAGAGAGGCTATGGTGTTGATGTAGAAGCCCTCCGTGATGGATACCCCCTCCGGCGGAGCTCCGGAACAGGCCCCAAGATGGGATCTCGTGGATACAGGAAGTTACGGCAGTGGAATTAGGGTTTTGGCTCCGTATCTGATCGTTTGGGGGTACGTAGGTATATATAGGAGGAAGGAGTATGTCGGTGGAGCAACAGGGGCCCACGAGGGTGGAGGGCGCGCCTGGGGGGGGGGGGGGTAGGCGCGCCCCTACCTCGTGGCCTCCTCCTTTGTTTCTTGACATAGGGTCCAAGTCTCCTGGATCATGTTTTGTGAGAAAATCATGTTCCCGAAGGTTTCATTCCGTTTGAACTCCGTTTGATATTCCTTTTCTTCGAAACCCTAAAATAGGCAAAAAAACAGCAATTCTGGGCTGGGCCTCCGGTTAATAGGTTAGTCCCAAAAATAATATAAAAGTGGAAAATAAAGCCCAATAATGTCCAAAACAGTAGATAATATAGCATGGAGCAATAAAAAATTATAGATACGTTGGAGACGTATCATGCGCGCGCTGGCGCCCGCCTGGTGTCGATCGTCATGGCTCATGTCACGAGAGCCTCGTGAGGTTCGCCTCGCCTTGATATCTCCGCTCCTCGTGAGCCTGCCTGACTAGGCCGCCCCGGAGGAGGTCTCGTGTCATTCGCCTCGCGAGGCGTGGCCCCTCGCGAGGGTCTTGGGTGCCTTGTTGGTGAAGATGGGCCATATGGCCTGCTGGCTCAGCCACGCAACGGGCCGCAGGCAAGCAAGTCTGGGGACCCCCGTTCCCAGGACCCCGACACGCCTTTTTTGTTCAGGTCTTCATGTAAATCGCGTGCTGACTTGTGTGCGACATCGTTAGCCGCCTTGTCGCGGCCACGGGGTGGTCGGTCCGGCTGATCGGCCGTTTTATTTTTCAGCTGAATGGGCTCTAAGGCCTCATCGTCGAATTCAGGTAGCAGCTTGCGCTTTGGATAGCTCTTTGTGTGGCGACTGCCGCCGTACTTTTCTTTAGTGTCAAGCACTTTGTTCCATCTGCTGTTGAGCGTATTCTGCGCGGCCTTAAGCCTTTGCTTCTGTCTCTTCAGGCTCCTCGCGGTGGCGATAAGCCTTCTATTGAGGTTCTCTTGTTCCAAGTGCCTTTCCGGGATGATGTGTGCATCGTCGTCTGGACTGTTCTCCTTTCCGAAGACAGGTTGATGAGCTTTGCCCTCGGCGTCGTCGTGATCGGACAACGGCTCTGTACTATGTTCGTCGTCCGCTGGCTCGTCCTGCTCCATCGTCGGGTCCATGTGGTCGTCGTTTCATTTGGAGTTGTCCGGGGTATTATTCTTTCTTGCGCTGTTATCGCTGTTTTTGCTGGGGTAGGATTTGGAGCGGCGCCTACGTCATCGCTTTGGTTGCTTCTCGAGGGGAATATCCTTCACTGCATCCTCCCGTTCTTCGTCATTGTTTTCTTTGGGTGTATCCACCATGTATATATCATGTGATGAAGTGGCTGTCCAGCGCCCTATGGGCGGTGGTTCGCGTTTCTCTCCTGCATCATCGTCTATACCGTCGATGTCTTCGGAGTCGAAATCAAGCATGTCGGTGAAGTCATCGACAGTGGCTATTAAGTGGGTGGTGGGTGGGGAATGAATTCCTTCGTCGTCTGCTTCCCACTCGAGCCAGACATAGTTCGGCCGAGGGTCCCCTGACAAGGAGAGAGACCTCAATGAATCTAGCACATCGCCCAAGGGCGAGTGATGAAAAATATCTGCAGAGGTAAACTCCATGATCGGTGCCCAATCAGATTGGATAGACACGGATGCAGGTGGTTCAGAGCCTGTGACCGGGGACGAATCCAAGGGTCCAGTAACACAGGTCTTATAGAAGGTGAAGTTAGTATTCGGCTCTATCGCCGTTGAGTGTGCGGCCTCCGTGGTGGGGTCCATCCACCCGTCCTCGGATGGCACGATCTACTCCGGATTGAGGGCCAGAGTAACCGCAGGTGCGATCTCTCGAACACCGTCCGATGGCAGAGCTAAGTCATGCTCGTCGTGACTGTGCGGCGCGTCTAACATGAGCTCGAATCCGTCGAAGATCAAGTCTCCGCGGATATCGATAGTGTAGTTCAATCTTCCAAATCTGACCTGATGGCCAGGGGCGTAGCTATCGATCTGCTCTAGATGGACAAGCGAGTTGGCCCGCAGTACGAAGCTGCCGAATACGAAGATCTGTCCGGGGAGAAAAACATCACCCTGGATCGCATCGTTGCCGATGATCGAAGCAGCCATCAAGCCTTTACGTGATGGCACAGTGGAACTCTCAATGAAAGCACCAATTGCGGTGTCAAAACCAGCGGATCTCAGGTAGGGGGTCCCGAACTGTGCGTCTAAGGCTGATGGTAACAGGAGGCGGGGGACACAATGTTTACCCAGGTTCGGGCCCTCTCGATGGAGGTAATACCCTACTTCCTGCTTGATTTATCTTGATGATATGAGTATTACAAGAGTTGATCTACCACGAGATCGTAGAGGCTAAACCCTAGAAGCTAGCCTATGATTATGATTGTTCTTGTCATACGGACTAAACCCTCTGGTTTATGTAGACACCGGAGGGGGCTAGGGTTACACAGAGTCGGTTACAAGGGAGGAGATCTACATATCCGAATTGCCAAGCTTTCCTTCCACGCAAAGAAGAGTCCCACCAGGACACGAGACAAAGTCTTCAATCTTGTATCTTCATAGTCCAATAGTTCGACCAAAGTATATAGTACGGCTGTCTGAGGACCCCTTAATCCAGGACTCCCTCAGTGGCCAGGCCCTTGTGGCCCTTCTCTCTCTCCACTAAGGCCCATGAAGGCCCATTAGTTCCCCCAGAGAGTTCCGATATCCCTCTGGCACTCCGATAGTTACCCGGTACCTCTCGGAACTCACACGGTGTCCAAATAACATCGTCCAATATATCAATCTTTATGTCTTGACCATTTCGAGACTCCTTGTCATGTCCGTGATCTTATCTGGGACTCCGAACAAACTTCGGTCATCAAATCACATAACTCATAATACAAATCGTCATCGAATGTTAAGCGTGTGGACCCTACGGGTTCGAGAACTATGTAGACATGACTGTGACACATATCCAGTTAATAACCAATAGAGGAACCTGGATGCTCATATTGGCTCCCACATATTCTACGAAGATCTTTATCGGTCAAACCGCATAACGACATTCGTTGTTCCCTTTGTCATTGATATGTTACTTTCCCGAGATTCGATCGTCGGTATCATCATACCTAGTTCAATCTCGTTACCGGAAAGTCTCTTCACTCGTTCTGTAATGCATCATCTCGTAACTAACTCATTAGTCACATTGCTTCCAAGGCTCATAGTGACGTGCATTATCGAGAGGGCCCAGAGATACCTCTCCGATACACGGAGTGACAAATCCTAATCTCGATCTATGCCAACTCAACAAACACCATCGGAGACACCTGTAGAGCATCTTTATAATCACCCAGTTATGTTGTGACGTTTGATAGCACACAAGGCGTTCCTCCGATATTCGGGAGTTGCATAATCTCATAGTCAGAGGAACATGTATAAGTCATGAAGAAATCAATAGCAATAAAACTAAACGATCATTATGCTAAGCTAACGGATGGGTCTTGTCCATCACATCATTCCCTAATGACGTGATCCCGTTCATCAAATGTCAATACATGTCTATGGTCAGGAAACTTAACCATCTTTGATTAACGAGCTAGTCAAGTAGAGGCATACTAGGGACACTCTGTTTGCCTATGTATTCACACATGTACTAAGTTTCTAGTTAATAAAATTCTAGCATGAATAATAAACATTTATCATGATATAAGGAGATATAAATAACAACTTTATTATTGCCTCTAGGGCATATTTCCTTCAGTCTCCCACTTGCACTAGAGTCAATAATATAGATTACATAGTAATGATTCTAACACCCATGGAGTCTTGGTGCTGATCATGTTTTGCTCGTGAGAGAGGCTTAGTCAGCGGGCCTGCAACATTCAGATCCGTATGTATCTTGAAAATCTCTATGTCTCCCTCCTTGACTTGATCGCGGATGGAATTGAAGCGTCTCTTGATGTGTTTGATTCTCTTGTGAAATCTGGATTCCTTTGCCAAGGCAATTGCTCCAGTATTGTCACAAAAGATTTTCATTGGACCCGATGCACTAGGTATTACACCTAGATCGGATATGAACTCCTTCATCCAGACTCCTTCATTTGCTGCTTCCGAAGCATCTATGTACTCCGCTTCACACATAGATCCCGCCATGACGCTCTGCTTGGAACTACACCAACTAACAACTCCACCATTCAATATAAATACGTATCCGGTTTGTGACTTAAAGTCATCCGGATCAGTGTCAAAGCTTGCATCGACGTAACCATTTACGACGAGCTCTTTGTCACCTACATAAATGAGAAACACATCCTTAGTCCTTTTCAGGTATTTCAGGATGTTCTTGACCGCTGTCCAATGATCCACTCCTGGATTACTTTGGTACCTCCCTGCTAAACTTATAGCAAGGCACACATCAGGTCTGGTACACAACATTGCATACATGATAGAACCTATGGCTAAGGCATAGGGAATGACTTTCATTTTCTCTCTATCTTCTGCAGTGGTCAGGCATTGAGTCTGACTCAACTTCACACCTTGTAACATAGGCAAGAACCCTATCTTTGACTGATCCATTTTGAACTTCTTCAAAACTTTATCAAGGTATGTGCTCTGTGAAAGTCCAATTAAGCGTCTTGATCTATCTCTATAGATCTTGATGCCTAATATATAAGCAGCTTCACTGAGGTCTTTCATTGAAAAATTCTAATTCAAGTATCCTTTTATGCTATCTAGAAATTATGTATTATTTCCAATCAATAATATGTCATCCACATATAATATTAGAAATGCTACAGAGTTCACACTCACTTTCTTGTAAATACAGGCTTCTCCAAAAGTTTTATAAAACCATATGCTTTGATCACACTATCAAAGCGTATATTCCAACTCCGGGAGGCTTGCACCAGTCCATAAATGGATCGCTGCAGCTTGCACACTTTGTTAGCACCTTTTGGATCGACAAAACCTTCTGGTTGCATTATTACAACTCTTTAAGATATCCATTAAGGAATGCAGTTTTGACATCCATTTCCAAATTTCATAATCATAAAATGCGCAATTGCTAACATGATTCGGGCAGACTTAAGCATCGCTACAGGTGAGAAGGTCTCATCATAGTCAACCCCTTGAACTTGTCGAAAACCTTTCGCAACAAGTCGAGCTTTGTAGATAGTAACATTACTGTCAGCATCAGTCTTCTTCTTGAAGATCCATTTATTCTCTATTGCTTGCCGATCATCGGGCAAGTCAAAAAAAGTCCACACTTTGTTCTCATACATGGATCGCATTTCAGATTTCATGGCCTCAAGCCATTTCGCGGAAGCTGGGCTCATCATCGCTTCCTCATAGTTCGTATTTTCGTCATGGTCAAGTAACATGACCTCCAGAATAGGATTACTGTACCACTTTGGTGCGGATCATACTTTGGTTGACCTACAAGGTTCGGTAGTAACTTGATCTGAAGTTTCATGATCATCATCATTAGCTTCCTCACTGATTGGTGTAGGAATCAGTCGAACTGATTTCTGTGATGAACTACTTTCCAATAAGGGAGAAGGTACAATTACCTCATCAAGTTCTACTTTCCTCCTACTCACTTCTTTCGAGAGAAACTCCTTCTCTAGAAAGGATCCATTCTTAGCAACGAATATCTTGCCTTCGGATCTGTGATAGATGGTGTACCCAACAGTCTCCTTTGGGTATCCTATGAAGACACATTTCTCCGATTTGGGTTCGAGCTTATCAGGTTGAAGCTTTTTCACATAAGCATCGCAGCCCCAAACTATAAGAAACAACAGCTTAGGTTTCTTGCCAAACCACAATTCATATGGTGTCGTCTCAACAGATTTAGATGGTGCCCTATTTAACATGAATGCAGCTGTCTCTAAAGCATAACCCCAAAATGATAGCGGCAAATCAATAAGAGACATCATAGATCGCACCATATCTAATAAAGTACGGTTACGATGTTCAGACACACATTACGCTGTGGTGTTCCAGGTGGCGTGAGTTGCGAAACTATTCCACATTGTTTCAAATGAAGACCAAACTCATAACTGAAATATTCACCTCCACAATCAGATCACAGAAACTTTATTTTCTTATTACGATGATTTTCCACTTCACTCTAAAATTCTTTGAACTTTTCAAATGTTTCAGACTTATGTTTCATCAAGTAGATATACCTATCTGCTCAAATCATCTGTGAAGGTCAGAAAATAACGATACCCACCGCGAGCCTCAACACTCATCGGACCACATACATCAGTATGTATTATTTCCAATAAGTCAGTTGCTCGCTCCATTGTTTTGGAGAATGGAGTCTTAGTCATCTTGCCCATGAGGCATGGTTCGCAAGCATCAAGTGATTCCAAAAGCCCATCAGCATGGAGTTTCTTCATGTGCTTGACACCAGTGTGACCTAAACGCAGTGCCACAAATAAGTTGCACTATCATTATTAACCTTGCATCTTTTGGCTTCAATATTATGAATATGTGTATCACTACAATCGAGATTCAACAAAAATAGACCACTCATCAAGGGTGCATGACCATAAACGATATTACTCATATAAATAGAACAACTATTATTCTCTGATTTAAATGAATAACCGTCTCGCATCAAACAAGATCCAGATATAATGTTCATGCTCAACGCTGGCACCAAATAACAATTATTTAGGTCTAACACTAATCTCGACGGTAGATGTAGAGGTAGCGCGCCGACGGCGATCACATCGACTTTGGAACCATTTCCCACACGCATCGTCACCTCGTCCTTAGCCAATCTTTGTTTAATCCGTAGCCCCTGTTTCGAGTTGCAAATATGAGCAACAGAACTAGTATCAAATACCCAAGCGCTACTACGAGCATTAGTAAGGTACACATCAATAACATGTATATCAAATATACCTTTCACTTTGCCATCCTTCTTATCCGCCAAATACTTGGGGCAGTTCCGCTTCCAGTGACCAGTTCCTTTGCAGTAGTAGCACTCAGTCTCAGGCTTAGGTACAGACTTGGGCTTCTTCACTTGAGCAGCAACTTGCTTGCCGTTCTTCTGGAAGTTCCCCTTCTTCCCTTTGCCCTTTTTCTTGAAACTAGTGGTCTTGTTAACCATCAACACTTGATGCTCCTTCTTGATTTCAACCTCCACAGCCTTTAGCACCGCGAAGAGCTCGGGAATTGTCTTATCCATCCCTTGCATATTATAGTTCATCATGAAGCTTTTGTAGCTTGGTGGCAGTGATTGAAGAACTTTGTCAATGACACTATCATCAGGAAGATTAACTCCCAGTTGAGTCAAGTGGTTGTGGTACCCACACATTCTGAGTATATGTTCACTGGCAGAACTATTCTCCTCCATTTTGCAGCTGTAGAACTTATTGGACACTCCATATCTCTCAACTCGGGCATTTGCTTGAAATATTAACTTCAACTCTTGGAACATGTCATATGCTCCATGACGTTCAAAACGTCTTTGAAGTCCCGATTCTAAGCCGTAAAGCATGGCAACTGAACTATCGAATAGTCATCAGCTTTGCTCTGCCAGACGTTCATAACATCCGGAGTTGGTCCTGCAGTGGGTCTTGCACCTAGCGGTGCTTCCAGGATGTAATTCTTCTGTGCAACAATGAGGATAATCCTCAAGTTACGGACCCAGTCCGTGTAGTTGCGACCATCATCTTTCAACTTAGCTTTCTCTATGAACGCATTAAAATTCAAGGGAACGGTAGCACGGGCCATTGATCTACAACAACATAGACATGCAAATACTATCAGGTACTAAGTTCATGATAAATTAAAGTTCAATTAATCATATTACTTAAGAACTCCCACTTAGATAGACATCCCTCTAGTCATCTAAATGATCACGTGATCCATATCAACTAAACCATGTCCGATCATCACGTGAGATGTGATATGTCTCCGCCGTATCTACTTTTCCAAACACATTTGCCCTTGTTTTGGACTCTAACTTGCATGATTTGAATGGAACTAACCCGGACTGATGATGTTTTCAGCAGAATTGCCATGGTGTTATTTTTGTGTAGAAATAAAAGTTCTGGGAATGACCTGAAAATCAACGGGGATTATTTTTGGATTATATAAAAAATACTGGAAGAAGAATCCATGTTAGGGGGCCCACACTGAGGGAGTCCTGGATTAGGGGGTCTCCGGACAGCCGGACTATATCCTTTGGCCGGACTGTTGGACTATGACGATACGAGATTGAAGACTTCGTCCCATGTCCGGATGGGACTCTACTTGGCGTGGAAGGCAAGCTAGGCAATACAGATATGTATATCTCCTCCTTTGTAACCGACCTTGTGTAACCCTAGCCCCCTCCGGTGTCTATATAAACCGAAGGGTTTTAGTCCGTAGGACAAGATACAATCATACCATAGGCTAGCTTCTAGGGTTTAGCCTCTCCGATCTCGTGGTAGATCAACTCTTGTACTACTCATATTATCAAGAATAATCAAGCAGGACATAGGGTTTTACCTCCATCAAGAGGGCCCGAACCTGGGTAAAACATCGTGTCCCCTGCCTCCTGTTACCATCCGCCTTAGACGCACAGTTTGGGACCCCCTACCCGAGATCCGCCGGTTTTGACACCGACATTGGTGCTTTCATTGAGAGTTCCTCCGTGTCGTCACTGTTAGGCTTGATGGCTCCTTCGATCATCGATAGCGATGCAGTCCAGGGTGAGACTTTTCTCCCCGGACAGATCTTTGTATTCGGTGGCTTCGCACTGCGGGCCAACTCGCTTGGCCATCTGGAGCAGATCGAGAGTTACGCCCCTGGCCACCAAGTCAGGTTTGGAAGCTTAAACTACACGGCCGACATCCGCGGAGACTTGATCTTCGACGGATTCGAGCCCCTGCCGAGTGCGCCACACGGTCACGATGAGCATGATTTGGCCCTACCATCGGACAGTGTTCAGGAGACCGCATCGGCAACCGCTCCGACCCTCAATTCGGAGCCAATTGCGCCATCCATGGACGGGTGGATAGACCCCGCCATGGAGGCCGTATTCTCAGCGGCGATCGAGCCGAATATCGACCTTACCCTTCACGGGAGCCATGACGCCGAACTACCGGATTCTTCCCCGTCCACGGACTCCAAACCGCCTGCGCCCATGCCTATAGAATCCGATTGGGCGCCAATGATGGAGTTCACCTCCGCAGATATCTTTCAGCACTCGCCCTTCGGCAACATACTGAACTCATTAAGGTCTCTCTCCCTGTCAGGAGTGTCCGGGCTGAACTATGTTCGGCAGGATTGAGATGCAGATGACGAAGAAATTCGCTGCCCACCCACCACCCACTTAGTAGCCACTATCGACGATTTGACCAACATGCTTGACTTCGACTCCAAAGACATCGACGGTATGGACGACAATGCATGAGACGAACAGGAACCACTGCCCACAGGGCATTGGACGCCCACTTCATCATATGATGTATACATGGTGGACACACCCAAAGAAAACGACGACGAGGAACGGAAGGACGCAGCGAAGGGTTGTTCCCTCGAGAAGCAGTCAAAGCGGCGGCATAAGCGCCGCTCCAAATCCCGCCTCGGCGGAAACAATGATCATATAGACCCAGCGATAGAGCAGGGTGAACCATCGCCCGACCAGGGCAACACGGAGAATCAAACCGAACAACCCGACCCCGTCGAAGATAACAGTCCGGACGACATCACACCAGACATGCACCTGGAGCAACAGAATGCCCATCAAAGGCTGGTTGCCACTGCGAGGAGTCTGAAAAAGCAGAAGCAAAGGCTCAGGGCTGCACAAGACACACTCAGAATCAGGTGGAGTGAAGTACTCAACACTGCAGCGAAGTACGGCGGTAATCGCCACACCAAGAGCTATCCAAAGCGAAAGTTGCTACCTGAATTCGATGAGGAGGCCTTAGATCCCCCGCAACCAAAAAACAAAGCGGCCATCTGGTCGGATAGACGACCTCGTGGCCAACATAGAGCGGCAAACGACGCCGCACATAAGCCAGTACGTGATCCACGTGAGGGCTCGCATCAAAAGGATGGCGCAACCAGATCCATCTACGGGCCACGCAAGCGCGCTCCAGCTTGCAATGCAACACAACAAACATCCCAACACCATGGTACACCCAAATACAGGGGTGCCACACACCCCCTATGTTTCACCGATGAGGTGCTGGACCATGAATTTCCAGAGGGATTCAAACCCGTAAACATAGAGGCGTACGACGGAACGACAGACCCTGAGGTCTGGATTGAGGACTACATCCTCCGTATCCATATGGCTCGAGGAGATGATCTCAAAGCCATCAAGTACTTACCCCTCAAGCTCAAAGGGCCAGCTCGGCACTGGCATAAAAGCCTCCCCGAAAACTCCATTGGAAGCTGGGAAGAGCTCGAAGACGCTTTTCGGGCAAATTTTCAAGGGACCTATGTCCGACCACCGGATGCAGACGATTTAAGTCATATAACTCAACAGCCTGGAGAGTCAGCCCGAAAGCTTTGGAACAGGTTTCTCACTAAAAAGAACCAAATAGTTAGCTGTCCGGACGCTGAAGCCTTAGCAGCTTTCAAGCAGAGCGTTCGAGACGAATGGCTCGCCAGACACCTCGGCCAAGAAAAGCCAAGAACAATGGCAGTATTAACAAGCCTCATGACCCGCTTTTGCGCGGGCGAGGACAGCTGGTTAGCCCGGTGCAGCACCAGCGAACCAAGTACATCCGAAGTCAGGGACAAAAACGGGAAACCACGACGCGTCAAAAACAAGCGCCGGAATAAAGAAGACAGCCTGAAGAGCACGACGGTAAACGCCAGATTCAGAAGCTCTCGGCTAGGTCAGCAAAAGCTGCCCTCCAAAGGCAACAGAGATGAACTGTCCAGCCTAAACAAGATTCTGGATAACATATGTAAGATCCACAGCACCCTCGATAAGCCTGCAAATCACACCCATAGAGAATGTTGGGTTTTCAAGCAGTCCGGCAAGCTCAACGCTGAACATAAGGGGCAGGATACACCAAGCAAAGACGAGGACGAGCCTCGCAAGCAAAGCACTGGGGAACAAAAGAAATTCCCACCAGAAGTTAAAACAGTAAATGTGTTACACGTGACAAAGGGGAGAAACAAAGCAGCACTCCTAGAGACACATGTCCCAGGGCCTATCATAGCGGAGTTCTGCCACTGGTCGTCCCAACCGATCACCTTCGACCATTGGGATTACTCGGCAAGTATCCGGCGTGCAGGATGGGCTGCCTTGGTGTTAGACCCGATAATTGACGGATACCACTTCACAAGAGTCCTGATGGATGGCGGCAGTAGTTTAAACCTGATATATCAGGACACAGTCCAGAAAATGGGGATAGACCCAACAAAAATTAGCCATAGCAATACTACCTTTAAAGGAGTAACGCCAGGCCCAGAATCCCATTGCACGGGCTCCCTGCTACTAGAGGTTATATTCGGCTTCCCCGATAACTTCCGCAGCGAAAATTTAACCTTCCACATCGCTCCATTCCAAAGTGGCTATCAAGCACTACTCGGACGTGAGGCTTTCGCTCGCTTTAACGCAATACCGCATTATGCTTCCCTCATGCTTAAGATGCTCGGTCCACGTGGCATCATTATAGTAAATGGAAATATTGAGCGCTCCTTGCGCGCGGAAGACCGTGCGGCTGCCTCGGCAGCCGCACACTAAATGGCCTCACCAACTAAAGCATCTGACAAGTCGTTATGACCACGGACACGGTTGGACGAGTCCGGTGCAGCTATATGTAATTGATACATGTTTGATGGCTATACCCCTATTACAATACAAGGGGCTCAACGCGCGCGCACAAGTGGCAATCAGGCTCAACTTTACTCATTTTGAACTATATATTGTTTATTTAGTATAACTTACCTTTTGCATGGCAACTTTTCAATTAAGTTCCTCTCTTTTTCAGACGACCATCGTGCTACACCCATCCAGAATACGGCACAACGGAGACACAGGCGCAAACGTGCAGCAGGGACCCGTTCCAAGGATTCTTTTTAGATTAAGACCCTGCGTAAACCTTTTTTACTATCTCTTGTTGATACACATCCCTCAGATTCTCAGTACAATTGAGAAGGACGCTGACGTATTGGCATGTGGCCACGTCAGAATATTGCATGTACCTGGACACCAGGGGATTATTACAAAGGGCACTGTTTAGGCCCGCTTTACATCATAAAGACCGAATACCTTAGGGAGTGTTCGGCGTCGCGAGTTTGGCCTTATATGCATCAGCTCCGAATCATGTCTTTGGTGAAATGTTGGGTTTGCCTGGCTCCTGTGTTTTGCTACCTTCGTTCTGCTCTATCGGCTAAGGCGGCACCAGGAGAACTACTGCGATTGTGCCCTGGTTCATCCGGACGAGCACCTCAGTAGAGAAAGCCGAAAACTGACTGTGATGATATAGCGTGAGACTGGTCAACCACTCATTGACCTAGTGGAATCTTCGGGATTCCTCCGCTTTAACGAAGGTCCGTTTCCCGGCCAGGCATGTACGCACCCCGAATTCGGATGAGTGCGGAGCCACCAGGGGCTATATAGTAGCCCCACTGTCAAACTCCTCTGGCTAAGTGAAAGTGTTAAAGCATTATAGTCCGGTTTCCTAGTTCACTGCGCTATCACCTCCTTAATGGACCAAGACGTTGGATCAAGTGTGAACATGCGTCTTCTGCGAACACCCCCGCATTATATGCGTGGGGGCTAAAGCCGACGACTGCAATCTTTCAGGTTATATACATATATACATAAACGGCCGCATAGGAGGCATCATAGCACTTTTGGGCAAAAGTATAAATACAACCTTGATAAATTCAATAAAACATTGTTTTTACAATGGGAATTCATGTCACTCAAACATAATATTCTTCAAGCATTGAGCCTCTATCGAACCAGTGCCTTCAAGAACTTCTTCAAAGTAGTGCTCGACAGCCACTCGGCCTATGGCCGAACCCTGTGCCACAACAGTGGTGGCATCCATCTCCGCCCAGTATGTTTTGACATGGGCAATGGCCATCCACGAGCCTTCTATGCATGCCGACCTCTTTACAACATCGATGTGTGGCACAGCGCCAAGGAATTATTGCACTAAGCTAAAGTAGCTATTCGGCCTTGGCCCTCCTGGCCACAAATGATCCACAATGGACCTCATGGCCAGTCCGGACAATCTATGGAGATCGGCCCAGCCGGTTGATCGCTCATTCAGCAACAGCGGACGGACTGGAGGGTGAAACTGTGACCAGAACAACTTCTCCACTTCAGGACCCTTCTGATCCTTGAAGTACTTGGTCGCATCCGCAACACTCGCAGCCAAATCCATGTACTCATCCGCAGAACTCCATAGCCGGTCCAGAGGAGCATATTTCGGATCTCCGAACTTAGTCCGCAACAAGAAGGGCCTCCTAGAAACGATATCCGCAGCTTGATTCAGCTCCTCCTTCGTCGCTCTAATTTTGGAGCGGGCCTCCTTGGCAGCCACCCATATCTTCTCCAGTTCCGTCGCCTTCACCCGATTTTCTTCTTCAAGAAGCCGGTAACTGTCAGCAACATCTTTTAACTCCACGGCCATCTTGGCAATTTTTTCTTTGCTCCGCAATGTGCAGCCTGTTTGCCCCTTAACTCTTTGGCCGCCTTTAAAGCGGCCGCATTACTACTCCTTGCTTGCTCCTTGGCTCGGGCAAGCTCCGCCCGAAGGGTCTCCACGGTGGCAGCTCCATCTGCAGTCACAACATATTAAAGATGCTGGCATCATGCTGCTCTTACTTTGTGACATTCACCAGAAAAATCACTAACCCTGTGCCTCGTCAAGCCGTTTGTTGACAAGCACGATGTCGGCATCTGCCGCATCCAGCTGCCGCTTTAGTTTGGCATACCCATCAGTCCGGCTAGCCACCGGAGCTTCAACCACCTGCACATAAAGGCGGTCTGGTTATTACCTGGGACTACGGTCCTCTGTTTGCCGCCGTTCTCGATGACAACCAGAGTCTCAGGGGCTACTATCTACACAGGGCACACCTAAAAATGTGTGGTACTGTCAAAAATGTGCATCATTTCACGTACCTCAAAACCCGCCAGTAGACTCATAAAGGCTTCATGCAACCCGCTTTCGGCGGACGAAATCCTTTCTATCACCGTACCCATCAACGTACGGTGCTCTTCTGAGATAGTCGCTCGCTCTAGCAGATCCCTTAGTACGTCCGACCGCATACCAGATGGTGCTGGACTCTTTTGATTGCTCTCTTCGAGAGCCGGATACTAGGGACTTCAGGTGGCCATAGGATTACCTTCTGGCCTTGCCGGATCAGGAGAAACCCTCCGCGACGACATGTTGGGGTCGCCCGCCTCGTGAGGCGGTGTGGCAGGGGGAGGCATTTTGCTCTCCATCATCTCTGGAAGAAGATCCCCCGAAGACGAGCTCTGCTAAGAAGGGCTAAGATCCGAACTGCAAGATAAATGCTTCGGTTATTTTCCTCAGAAGTAAGGTAGGATATCTTCACTATTAAGTACTTTTTGATTACTTACAACTCGTTAGAGGGCTGATCCCCACGTGGACATTGTGCCGCAAGAACACCCTCTGAGGCAGGACCCTCTGGCGGAGATTTCTTCTCCCATTTGGAAACCTTGGTTTCCGGATCTTCAGAGGTAGTCCTCTTCCTTCCTCAGGGAGAGAGAATGTCAGATTCTTCCCTTTGGTTATCCTCCCTCGCGGAGGCGCTCATTCCCTTGGTTGGAATAGGTAGCAATGGAGGCCCACTTTCGCCCTCTTTATTCCCCTCTTCATCTTCCTTTGAGGGCACCAGACAAGGTGCTGGCTCGAGCATCTTTTCCAGCACCGGATTGTCCAAGCCTTCAGGAAGGGGGGCCGAACACCGGATCATCTCCGCCTTTGTTATCTAGTCCTGGTCAAAGAGCGATTCTTCAGAATGATGTCATGATAAATAAAAGGACAGTGTGTTCGGCCATGGGATTACTTACTTGGGCAGCGGTGCGGTTGCTGCTCAGGCCCACGTCCTCGGTAGTGTCCGGACACTCTATTTGGGGTCCGAAGAACGATTTGTACATCTCCTTGTGCTTCATGCCGAGGAAATTCTGAATAGTGCACGGTCCTTCCGGGTTGAATTCCCACATGCGGAGGGGCCAGCGTTTGCAAGGCTGGACCCGACGAACCAGCATAACTTGCATTACCATAACCAGACTGAAATCTCCCTTGAAGAGATCTCGGATACAGCTCTGCAGTATTGGCACGTCCTTGGCTGGACCCCAGCTCAGCCCCCTGCGGATCCATGACATCAGTTGTGGTGGAGGGCCCAAGCGAAACATGGGGGGAGCTACCCACTTGGCACTTCGGGGAGCTGTGACGTAAAACCACTCCTGTTGCCACAATCCGGACACCTCTGGAAAGGAACCCTTTGGCCATGGAGCGTCAGCAATTTTGCTTATTAGAGCACCTCCGCACGCCGCGTACTGCCCCTCAACCATCTTCAGCTTCACATCGAAGGTCTTGAGCCATAGGCCGAAGTGAGGGGTAATGCGGAGGAAGGCCTCACAAACGATAATAAATGACAAGATGTGAAGAAGGGAATCCGGTGCCAGATCATGAAAATCCAGCCCGTAATAGAACATAAGACCCCTGACAAAGGGATCCAGAGCGAGGCCTAGTCCTCGGAGGAAGTGGGAGACAAACACAACGCTCTCATTGGGTTCGGGAGTAGGGATGACCTGCCCTCGGGTGGGCAGCCTATGCGAAATTTCGGCGGTCAGATATCTGGCCTCCCTCAACTTCTTGATGTCCTCCTCCATGACGGAGGAAGACATCCACCGGCCTTGAAGGCTGGATTCGGACATGATTGAAGGTCCGAAGCACCTGACCTTGGCTTTGGGTGTTAGAACTCGAGGCGGGGGAAGGATTCGATTGAGCACGGGAGGAAAAAAAATAAAAGCCTTGTCCCTTTATAAAGAAGGTAAATATCAAGCGTCCACCTCGTGGCCGTTTGGGACTTGCCTAAGGTCTAGGAGTCCTAGGCATGGTTGGGTTACCCACGTCCGTATTAATGAGAATCCCGTAATAAAGGGAACACGATCTCTGCTTTGACAAGACGTGTCAAGAAACCGCCTCGCGTTATGTGCGGGGCTGGTTAAAGAGAAACGGTTCAAATGATTACCAGGCCGTGGCGTGATGTCATGCTGCCAAAACGTGTCAGCAGACTAGATTTGTGGAAATATTATTCTCTCTACGGTGGTATGTGGAACTTATTTTGCAGGGTCGGACACTATCCTTGTATTCAAACTCTTCTGTGGTGTATTCGGAGGAGGAACCCCCTTGCAATGCCAAAGACAACACTGCGCGCCGGACTCATCATCATTGAAGCCTGGTACAGGGGCTACTGAGGGAGTCCTGGATTAGGGGGTCTCCGGACGGCCGGACTATATCCTTTGGCCGAACTGTTGGACTATGAAGATACGAGATTGAAGACTTCGTCCCGTGTCCGTATGGGACTCTACTTGGCACGGAAGGCAAGCTAGACAATACAGATATGTATATCTCCTCCTTTGTAACCGACCTTGTGTAACCCTAGCCCCCCTCCGGTGTCTATATAAACCGGAGGGTTTTAGTCCGTAGGACAAGATACAATCATACCATAGGCTAGCTTCTAGGGTTTAGCCTCTCCGATCTCGTGGTAGATCAACTCTTGTACTACTCATATTCTCAAGAATAATCAAGCAAGACGTAGGGTTTTACCTCCATCAAGAGGGCCCGAACCTGGGTAAAACATCGTGTCCCCTGCCTCCTGTTACCATCCGCCTTAGACGCATAGTTCGGGACCCCCTACCCGAGATCCGCCGGTTTTGACACCGCACACACCCTGTCCACGAGGGTGGGGGGCGCGCCTACCCCCTGGATGAGATTTATCATGTAATCGAGTTAGTTTTGTCAGGGTTTGTCCCTAGTATCCACTATGTTGTGAGATTGATGTTATTATGACTTTGCTATGCTTAATGCTTGTCACTAGTGAAGGAAATATGCCCTAGAGGCAATAATAAAGTTATTATTTATTTCCTTATTTCATGATAAATGTTTATTATTCATGCTATAATTGTATTAACCGGAAACATAATACATGTGTGAATACATAGAGAGACAGAGTGTCACTAGTATGCCTCTACTTGACTAGCTCGTTAATCGAAGATGGTTGAGTTCCCTAGCCATGGACATGTGTTGTCATTTGATTAATGGGATCACATCATTAAGAGAATGATGTGATTGTCTTGACCCATTCCGTTAGCATAGCACTTGATCGTTTAGTATGTTGTATTGCTTTCTTCATGACTTGTACATGTTCCTATGACTATGAGATTATGCAACTCCCGTTTACCGGAGGAACACTTTGTGTGCTACCAAATGTCACAACGTAACTGGGTGGTTATAAAGGTGCTCTACAGGTGTCTCCAAAGGTACTTGTTGGGTTGGCATATTTCGAGATTAGGATTTGTCACTCCAATTGTCGGAGAGGTATCTCTGGGCCCACTCGGTAATGCACATCACTATAAGCCTTGCAAGCATTGCAACTAATGAGTTAGTTGCGGGATGATGTATTACGGAACGAGTAAAGAGACTTGCCGGTAACGAGATTGAACTAGGTATTGAGATACCGATGATCGAATCTCGAGCAAGTAACATACCGATGACGAAGGGAACAACATATGTTGTTATGCGGTCTGACCGATAAAGATCTTCGTAGAATATGTGGGAGCCAATATGAGCATCCAGGTTCCGCTATTGGTTATTGACCGGAGACGTGTCTCGGTCATGTCTACATTGTTCTCGAACCCGTATGGTCCGCACGCTTAAAGTTTGATGACAGTTATATTATGAGTTTATGTATTTTGATGTACTGAAGGTAGTTCGGAGTCACGGATGAGATCGGGGACATGACGAGGAGTCTCGAAATGGTCGAGATGTAAAGATCGATATATTGGACGACTATATTAGGACATCGGAAAGGTTCCGAGTGATTCGGGTATTTTTCGGAGTACCGGGGAGTTACGAGAATACGTGGAAGTAGTATTGGGCCTTAATGGGCCTTAGAGGGAAGGAGAGGCAGCAGCCAGGAGGTGGCGCACGCCCCTCCCAAGCCCAGTCTGAATTGGACAAGGGGTTTGGGGCGCGGCCCTCTCTCCCTTCCTTCTCCATTCCCCTCCTTTCCCCCCTTCTCCTAGTTGGACTAGGAAAGGAGGAAACCTACTCCTACTAGGAGTAGGAATCCTACTCCCTTGGCGCGCCCCTCCTAGGGCTGGCCTCCTCCTCCCTTGCTCCTTTATATACGGGGGCAGGGGGGCACCCCATAGACACAACAAGTGATCATTTGATCTTTTAGCCGTGTGCGGTGCCCCGCTCCACCATAATCCACCTCGATAATACTGTAGCGGTGCTTAGGCGAAGCCCTGCGTCGGTAGAACATCATCATCATCACCACGCCGTCGTGCTGACAAAACTCTCCCTCAACACTCGGCTGGATCAGAGTTCGAGGGACGTCATCGGGCTGAACATGTGCTGTACTCGGAGGTGCCGTATGTTCGGTACTTGATCGGTCGGATCGTGAAGACGTACAACTACATCAACCGTGTTGTGCTAATGCTTCCGCTTTCGGTCTATGAGGGTACGTGGACAACACTCTCCCCTCTCATTGTATGCATCACCATGATCTTGCGTGTGCGTAGGAATTTTTTTGAAATTACTACGTTCCCCAACAGTGGCATCCGAGCCTGGTTTTATGCGTAGATGTCATATGCACGAGTAGAACACAAGTGAGTTGTGGGCGATATAAGTCATATTGCTTACCAGCATGTCATACTTTGGTCCGGTGGTATTGTTGGATGAAGCGGCCCGGACCGACATTACGCGTACGCTTACGCGAGACTGGTTCTACCGACGTGCTTTGCACACAGGTGGCTGGCGAGTGTCAGTTTCTCCAACTTTAGTTGAATCGAGTCTGGCTACGCCCGGTCCCTGAGAAGGTTAAAACATCACTAACTTGACGAACTATCGTTGTGGTTTTGATGCGTAGGTAAGAACAGTTCTTGCTCAGCCCGTAGCAGCCACGTAAAACTTGCGACAACAAAGTAGAGGACGTCTAACTTGTTTTTGCCGGGCATGTTGTGATGTGATATGGTCAAGATGTGATGAGATATAAGTTGTTGTATGAGATGATCATGTTTTATTGAA
Source organism: Triticum aestivum (assembly GCF_018294505.1). Classification (NCBI taxonomy): domain Eukaryota; kingdom Viridiplantae; phylum Streptophyta; class Magnoliopsida; order Poales; family Poaceae; genus Triticum; species Triticum aestivum. Next base: position 381,416,149 of record NC_057806.1, on the reverse strand, counting down.
GTTATCGGCAACTGGCAGAAGCCTTATGGTTGTCTCTTTATTGCATAAGATGCAAGCTCCAAATAATTGCTTTACTTTATCGCTATACGATAACAATAGTTGCAAGAGCAATAGTTGGAGAGACGACCATGTGACGACACATTGATATAGATCAAGATGATGGAGATCATGGTGTCATGCCGGTGACAATGGAGATCATGACGATGCTTTGGAGATGGAGATCAAAGGCACAAGATGATGATGGCCATATCATGTCACATATTTTGATTGCATGTGATGTTTATCTTTTATGCATCTTATCTTGCTTTGATTGACAGTAGCATTATAAGATGATCCCTCACTAAATTATCAAAGTATAAAGTGTTCCCCCTGAGTATGCACCGTTGCGAAAGTTCTTCGTGCTGAGACACCACGTGATGATCGGGTGTGATAGGCTCTATGTTCAAATACAACGGGTGCAAAATAGTTGCACACGTGGAATACTCAGGTTAAACTTGACGAACCTAGCATATAACAGATATGGCCTCGGAACATGGAGACCGAAAGGTCGAGCGTGAATCATATAGTAAATATGATCAACATAGTGATGTTCACCATTGAAACTACTCCATCTCGCGTGATGATCGGACATGGTTTAGTTGATATGGATCACGTGATCACTTAGAGGATTAGAGGGATGTCTATCTAAGTGGGAGTTCTTAAGTAATATGATTAATTGAACTTTAATTTATCATGAACTTAGTCCTGATAGTATTAGCATATATATGTTGTAGATCAATAGCTCGCGTTTAGCTCCCCTATTTTATTTTTGATATGTTCCTAGAGAAAACTAAGTTGAAAGATGATAGTAGCAATGATGCGGACTGGGTCCGTGATATGAGGTTTATCCTCATTGCTGCATAGAAAAATTATGTCCTTGATGCACCACTAGGTGACAAACCTATTGCAGGAGCAAATGCATACGTTATGAACGTTTGGCTAGCTAAATATGATGACTACTTGATAGTTTAGTGCACCATGCTTAACGGCTTAGAATCGGGACTTCAAAGATGTTTTGAACATCACGGACCATATGAGATTTTCCAGGAGTTAAAGTTAATATTTCAAGCAAATACCCGAGTTGAGAGACATGAAGTCTCCAACAAGTTCTATAGCTAAAAGATGGAGGAGAATAACTCAAGTAGCGAGCATGTGCTCAGATTGTCTAGGTACTACAATCGCTTGAATCAAGTGGGAGTTAATCTTCCAGATAAAATAGTGATTGATAGAATTCTCTAGTCACCATCACCAAGTTAGTAGAAATTAGTGATGAACTATAATATGCAAGGGATGACAAAAACAATTCCCAAGCTCTTCGCGATGCTAAAATCGGCGAAGGTAGAAATCAAGAAAAACATCAAGTGTTGATGGTTGACAAGACCACTAGTTTCAAGAGAAAGGGCAAAGGGAAGAAGGGGAACTTCAAGAAGAATGGCAAACAAGTTGCTGCTCAAGTGAAGAAACCCAAGTCTAGACCTAAGCCTGAGACTAAGTGCTTCTACTGCAAAGGGTCTGGTCACTAGAAGCGGAACTACCCCAAGTATTTGGTGGATAAGAAGGATGGCAAAGTGAACAAAGCTATATTTGATATACATGTTATTGATGTGTACTTTACTAGTGTTTATAGCAACCCCTCAGTATTTGATGCTGGTTCAGTTGCTAAGAGTAGTAACTCAAAATGGGAGTTGCAAAATAAACAGAGACTAGTTAAGGGTGAAGTGACGATGTGTGTTGGAAGTGGTTCCAAGATTGATATGATCATCGTCGCACACTCCCTATACTTTCGGGATTAGTGTTGAACCTAAATAAATGTTATTTGGTGTTTGCGTTGAGCATGGATATGATTTGATCATGTTTATTGCAATACGGTTATTCATTTAAGTTAGAGAATAATTGTTGTTCTGTTTACATGAATAAAACCTTGTATGGTTATACACCCAATGAAAATGGTTCATTGGATCTCGATCGTAGTGATACACATATTCATAATATTGAAGCCAAAAGATGCAAAGTTAATAATGATAGTGAAACTTATTTGTGGCACTGCCGTTTAGGTCATATTGGTGTAAAGCGCATGAAGAAACTCCATGCTGATGAGCTTTTGGAATCACTTGATTATGAATCACTTGATGCTTGCGAACCATGCCTCTTGGGCAAGATGACTAAAACACCGTTCTCCGGTACAATGGAGCAAGCAACGATTTGTTAGAAATCATACATACTGATGTATGTGGTCCGATGAATATTGAGGCTCGCAGAGGGTATCATTATTTTCTGACCTTCACAGATGATTTGAGCAGATATGGGTATATCTACTTAATGAAATGGAAGTTTGAAACATTTGAAAAGTTCATATAATTCCAGAGTGAAGTGGAAAATCATCGTAACAAGAAAATAAAGTTTCTACGACCTGTTCGTGGAGAAGAATATTTGAGTTACGAGTTTGGTCTTTATTTGAAACAATGCGGAATAGTTTCGCAACTCACGCCACCTGGAACACCACAGCGTAATGGTGTGTCCGAACATTGTAACTGTACTTTATTAAGATATGGTGCAATCTATGATGTCTCTTGCCGATTTACCACTATCATTTTGGGGTTATGCATTAGAGACAACTGCATTCACATTAAATAGGGCACCATCTAAATCCATGGAGATGACACCGTATGAACTGTGGTTTGGCAAGAAACCTAAGCTGTCATTTCTTAAAGTTTGGGGTTACGATGCTTATGTGAAAAAGTTTCAACCTGATAAGCTTGAACCCAAATCGGAGAAGTGCGTCTTCATAGGATACCCAAAATGTTGGGTACACCTTCTATCACAGATCCGAAGGCAAGACATTCATTGCTAAGAATGGACCCTTTCTAGAGAAGGAGTTTCTCTCAAAAGAAGTGAGTGGGAGGAAAGTAGAACTTGATGATTGTACCTGCTCCCTTATTGGAAAGTAGTTCATCACAGAAATTTGTTCCTATGACTCCTACACCAATTAGTGAGGAAGCTAATGATGATGATCATGTAACTTCAGATCATGTTACTACCGAACCTCGTAGGTAAACCCCACTAATTCCATCTTCTATACTCAGATATACCATGAGACCTGTAATATGATTCGTGATCTCGCAACGAATCTCTTGACCTAAAAAAAGTGTCCTTTCTCGATACATAACATTGTATAAGTCAACCCAAGTCGCTTCTTCATCTCCAGGAATCCGGTAAGGTACTTTTGGAACACCAATGGGCATATTAGATTAATATTATTAAATTTAAGTAAGAAAACCACACTTTAATATGGAAACGTAAGAATGGAACAGAAAGAAAGAATCCGCAGTTTATTGTCTTAATTTTTATTCTTATTCTATATGAATACTATAGATTCTATTAATACGTAGATTGAAAGGTTCCAGAGTGAGATCCACACCAGAGTGGTACGGTAATCCTATTCTGGAGGTCATGTTACTTGTACATGATGAACCTACGAACTATGAGGAAGAGATGATGAGCCCAGATTCCGCAAAATGGCTTGAGACCATGAAATCTGAGATGGGATCCATGTATGAGAACAAAGTGTCGACTTTGGTTGACTTGCCCGATGATCAGCAAGGCATAGAAAATAAATGGATCTTCAAGAGGAAGACGGACGCTGATAGTAGTGTTACTATCTACAAAGCTAGAATTGTCGCAAAAGGTTTTCGACAAGTTCAAGGTGTTGACTATGATGAGAGTTTCTCACTCGTATCTATGCTTAAATTTGTCCGAATCATGTTAGCAAATTGCCACATTTTGTGAAATCTGGCAAATGGATAAACAAAACTGCATTCCTTAATGGATTTATTAAAGAAGAGTTGTATATGATGCAACCAGAAGGTTTTGTCAATCCTAAAGGTGCTAACAAAATATGCAAGCTCCAGCGATCCATCTATGGACTGGTGCAAGCATCTCGGAGTTGGAATATACACTTTGATCATTTGATCAAAGGATATAGTTTTATACAGACTTGCGGTGAAGCCTATATTTACAAGAAAGTGAGTGGGAGCACTATAGCATTTCTGATACGTATATGTGAATGACATATTGTTGATCAGAAATAATGTAGAATTATTTTGCGAAGCATAAAGGAGTGTTTGAAAGGAGTTTTTCAAAGAAAGACCTTGGTGAAGCTTCTTACATATTGAGCATCAAGATCTATAGAGATAGATCAAGACGCTTGATAAGTTTTTCAATGAGTACATACCTTGACAAGATTTTGAAGTAGTTCAAAATGGAACAGTCAAAGAAAGAGTTCTTGCCTGTGTTACAAGGTGTGGAATTGAGTAAGACTCAAAGCCAGACCACGACAGAAGATAGAATAGAATGAAAGTCATTCCCTATGCCTTGGCCATAGGTTCTATAAAGTATGCCATGCTGTGTACCAGATCTATTGTATACCCTACACTGATTTTGGCATGGGAGTACAATAGTGATCTAGGAGTAGATCACTGGACAATGGTCAAAATTATCCTTAGTGGAATAAGGATATGTTTTTCGATTATGGAGGTGACAAAAAGGTTCATCGTAAAGGGTTACGTCGATGCAAATTTTGACACTGATCCAGACGACTCTAAGTCTCAATCTGGATACATATTGAAAGTGGGAGCAATTAGCTAGAGTAGCTCCGTGCAAGCATTTTGACATAGAAATTTGCAAAATACATACGGATCTGAATATGGCAGACCCGTTGACTAAACTTCTCTCACAAGCAAAACATGATCACACCTTAGTACTCTTTGGGTGTTAATCACATAGCGATGTGAACTAGATTATTGACTCTAGTAAACCCTTTGGGTGTTGGTCACATGACAATGTGAACTATGGGTGTTAATCTCATGGTGATGTGAACTATTGATGTTAAATCACATGGCGATGTGATCTAGACTATTGACTCTAGTGCAAGTCGGAGACTGAAGGAAATATGCCCTAAAGGCAATAATAAAGTTATTATTTATTTCCTTATTTCATGATAAATGTTTATTATTCATGCTAGAATTGTATTAACCGGAAACATAATACATGTGTGAATACATAGACAAACAGAGTGTCACTAGTATGCCTCTACTTGACTAGCTCGTTAATCTAAGATGGTTGAGTTTCCTAGCCATGGACATGTGTTGTCATTTGATTAACGAGATCACATCATTAGGAGAATGATGTGATTGACTTGACCCATTCCGTTAGCTTAGCACTTGATCGTTTAGTATGTTGCTATTGCTTTCTTCATGACTTATACATGTTCCTATGACTATGAGATTATGCAACTCCCGTTTACCGGAGGAACACTTTGTGTGCTACAAAACGTCACAACGTAACTGGGTGGTTATAAAGGTGCTCTACAGGTGTCTCCAATGGTACTTGTTGGGTTGTCGTATTTCGAGATTAGGATTTGTCACTTCGATTGTCAGAGAGGTATCTCTGGGCCCACTCGGTAATGCACATCACTATAAGCCTTGCAAGCATTGCAACTAATGAGTTAGATGCGGGATGATGTATTATGGAACGAGTAAAGAGACTTGCCGGTAACGAGATTGAACTAGGTATTGAGATACCGACGATCAAATCTTGGGCAAGTAACATACCGATGACAAAGGGAACAACGTATGTTGTTATGCGGTCTGACCGATAAAGATCTTCGTAGAATATGTGGGAGCCAATATGAGCATCCAGGTTCCGCTATTGGTTATTGACCGGAGACGTGTCTCGGTCATGTCTACATTGTTCTCGAACCCGTAGGGTCCGCACGCTTAAAGTTCGATGATGGTTATATTATGAGTTTATGTATTTTGATGTACCGAAGGTAATTCGGAGTCCCGGATGAGATCGGGGACATGACGAGGAGTCTCGAAATGGTCGAGACGTAAAGATTGATATATTGGATGACTATATTCGGACATCAGAAAGGTTCTGAGTGATTCAGGTATTTTTCGGAGTACTCGGGAGTTACGGGAATACGAGGAAGTAGTATTGTGCCTTAATGGGCCTTAGTGGGAAGGAGAGGCAGCAGCCAGGAGGTGGCGCGCGCCCCTCCCAAGCCCAGTCCGAATTGGACAAGGGGATTGGGGCGCGACCCCCCTCTCCCTTCCTTCTCCCTTCCCCTCCTTTCCCCCCTTCTCCTAGTTGGACTAGGAAAGGAGGAAACCTACTCCTACTAGGAGTAGGAATCCTACTCCCTTGGCGCGCCCCTCCTAGGGCTGGCCTCCTCCTCCCTTGCTCCTTTATATACAGGGGCAGGGGGGCACCCCATAGACACAACAATTGATCGTTTGATGTTTTAGCCGTGTGCGGTGCCCCTCTCCACCATAATCCACCTCGATAATACTGTAGCGGTGCTTAGGCGAAGCCCTGCGTCGGTAGAACATCATCATCGTCACCACGCCGTCGTGCTGACGAAACTCTCCCTCAACACTCGGCTGGATCGGAGTTCGAGGGACGTCATCGGGCTGAACGTGTGCTGAACTCGGAGGTGCCGTACGTTCGGTACTTGATCGGTCGGATCGTGAAGATGTACAACTAAATCAACTGTGTTGTGCAAACGCTTCCGCTTTCGGTCTACGAGGGTACGTGGACAACACTCTCCCCTCCCGTTGCTATGCATCACCATGATCTTGCGTGTGCATAGGATTTTTTTTTGAAATTACTATGTTCCTCAACAACTAGGGCCCGAGTGCCATGATTTCAGATCTGAACCTATTATGTTTTCATGAATATATGTGAGTTCTTGATCCTATCTTGCAAGTCTATAGTCACCTATTATGTGTTATGATCCGTTAACCCCGAATGTAGATGCACCTACTTCTTCTAAGAGGAAGAAAAAGAAAAATGATAGGACTTTGCATGCTTCTAGGAACCTGTTGTTGACACACCTGACATTCCCAATGATATTTCCATTTCTGGTGCTAAAACACAATCTGGTAATGAACATGAACCTAGTGATAATGTTAATGATGATGTTCATGTTGACGCTCAACCTAGCAATGCTAATGATGTAGAGATTGAACCTGCTGTTGATCTTGATAACCCACAATCAAAGAATCAACGTTATGATAAGAGAGACTTCGTTGCTGGGAAACACGGTAAGGAAAGAGAACCCTGGGTTCAGAAACCCATGCATTTTACTCCTAAACCATCCAATAAAAAGGATGATGAGGATTTTGAGCGCTTTACTGAAATGATTAGACCTGTCTTTTTGCATATGCGTTCGACTGATATGCTTAAAATGAATCCTTATGCTAAGTATTTGAAGGAAAATTGTTACTAATAAGAGAAAGATACCGGAAGCTGAAATTTCCACCATGCTTGCTAATTATACTTTTAAGGGTGGAATACCAAAGAAATTTGGAGATCCAGGAGTACCAACTATACCATGCTCCATTAAAAGAAACTATGTTAAGACTGCTTTATGTGATCTTGGAGCTGGTGTTAGTGTTATGCCTCTCTCTTTATATCGTAGACTTGATTTGAATAAGTTGACACCTACTGAAATATCTTTGCAAATGGCTGATAAATCAACTGCTATACCTGTCGGTATTTGTGAGGATGTGCCTGTTGTGGTATCAAATGTTACTATTTTAACAGACTGTTGTGGTATTTGTGAGGACGATAGTATGCCTATTATTCTTGGAAGACCTTTTTTGAATACTGTAGGGGCTGTTATTGATTGCAACAAAGGCAATGCCACTTTTCATGTTAATGGTAATGAGCATACGGTACACTTTCCGAGGAAACAACCTCAATTCCACAATATCAATTCTATTGGAAAAATTTCAACAATTACTATTGGAGGTTTCGAATTCCCTCTTCCTACTGTCAAGAACAAATATGATATTCTTATTGTTGGAGATGTGCATATCCCCGTTGAGGTAACCTAGTGTTATTCAAAAATTCTCCGGTTTCATGTTATTCGAAATGAGTTTGTTAACAAGAGCTGATCAACCTTGTTAGTGGATTCCTTTTGATGAGCATGAGATGGATGAATTTAGAAAACACAACTCTCTGTACCCTCTTTTTACTTTCTGTGATTTATATTAAATAAAGTAAAAACAGTATTTTTTGTCTGTTTTCTGAATTATCCATGCAATAAAAATACCCCGAAAATAAAAGTTCTCCAAAGGCCCTCAAAATTAAATATGATTTTTTCTAGAATATTTGAGAATATCTGGCACTGAGTACACAACAGGGGAGCAGCCATGTGCCCACGAGGCTGGAGGGCGCGCCCCTGCCTCGTGGACCCCACGTGGGTCCCTCCATTTATCCTTGCACCCACACACTTCGTCTTGCTCCAGAAAAAATCACTAGCCAGCTCAAACCCGAGTTCTTGCTCATCTTGCTACTATTTTCGATCTCCTTGCTCAAAGATCCTCTCACAAAACTGCTTTGGGGGATTGTTCTTTGGTGTGTGACTCCTCCAATGGTAGTGCTTTATTTATTGCAAATTTTTGCTGCTTAGGTGACCCTGTTCTTGAGCTTGCATGTCAAATTTATGTGGTCAAAAGTAGTTTTAATGCATGATATAGCCTCTGGGAACTTGTAGGAGTAGTTGCTATCAATCTTGTTGAGTTTGGTTCACTTTTATTTTAAGTTACTAAAAATTTCAGAAATTTTCAGAAAAAGATGATGAGATTTTTGAGGGGCTCATCGAGCCGAAGCTCGAATGATAAGCAAAGTGAAGAGAATAAGAAGCCCAAGTATAATCTCCCTCGTATTGCGGAGGTTCGGCCATGTGAATGGCCTTGTGATGAGTTCTTGAGAGAAGCTAGGATTCATGAAGATTTTTATCATTTGGCTGAGAATGCAGGCCTCACTGCCTTCCTCCACGACCAGTGTGAACAGTACCTCTTACTCACCAATATCTTTGTGCAAAATTTTCATTTCCATGCTAGGAGATCACCACCTTCGGTGGAATTTTATTTATATGATGAGCATAAGGAGATGTCACTTTATGATTTTTGCCGGGTCTGTTTGATACCCTATGAGGGCAGCATAGAGGAACCACATCGTAATGATGTGGATGGATTTATTGATATGATTGCTGTAGGGGAAACGAGGAAAGTTTCCGATGCGAGAATCACTAGCATACATTTTCCTGTTCTACGTTACTTCGCAATATTTGCTAGTAGATGCTTAATTGGTCGCGAGAACTGTGGAAACCTTAGTGCCCCTGATATTGTTATTTTGCGCCATGCCTTGTTTCAGGATACTACTTTCAGTTTAGGCGCTATTGTTGCTAAACGGTTAAATCTGAACCATACTAAGGGCCCCGTCCTCGGAGGCATCTTTGCCTCGCGCCTTGCTGCACACTTTAACATACCTATCAGGCATTATGAGAAAGAGGAAAAGTTGCTGCGTCCTATTGCTCTAGGTTATAAGAGTATGGTAGTGCATGAGTTTTTAGTTAAGGATAAGAATAAGATACTCAAATATAAATTGATATTTAACAAAAATTGTTGTGAGTTTATTACCTTGCATGCGCCCTCTTTGTTCAACATATTTTCAGGCATGTACCTTGTTCTGCCGGAGGCCATTCATGCCTACTGGAGCCAGATGTCAGCTGCAGAGCCGGAGCCACCATCTGACCCTCACCGTCAGTACGTTTATTAGTGGAATCCGGAGGAGATCGCCAGCCAGTGGCAATCTGAGGAGCCTTCTCAGTACGACCCTAGCTACAGTTTTGATCCATGGGCATAGAACAACTTAGGCCAAAAGCCTAAGCTTGGGGGAGTACGTATTTCTCACCGACATTACATTCGTGTTCACACACTCATGCCAGTTGTCGGTGCTCATACTTTTTCATTGTATCATCCATGCTAGGTTATTTTCATTTTCTCGCTTTCTTCTTGTGTGTTTGAAAAACCTTAAGAAAAACCAAAAAATTAGCTGTAGCTTTTAGTTAGTTTACTTTTCATGGCTGTAGTAGTAGTTATTAAAAAGAAAACCCAAAAAGATTTCCTGTTCTTCTTTTGCTTGTTGGGAGCTTTCCTGTGTAAATAGTTTTGTTTTATTTCTTTCCTTTGGGGGTCGAGAGGAGAAGACCATAATGAAAATGTTGAGAGGCTTTCTTATGCATTGTTGTTGATCTGACAAAGAGCCCATATTACCTTGTTTTCTCCCTTGAATCGAATGCTTGCAGATTCCAGCTTAGTCCAATGCACATGCACTATTATTATTATTATCCACACTGTTCGGCCGTGCAAGTGAAAGGCAATAATGATGATTATATGATGAACTGATTGAGATGAGAAAAGCTGGTATGAACTCGACCTCTCTTGTTTTTGTAAATATGATTAGTCATCGTTCCTGATTCAACCTATTATGAATGAAACATGTTTGCAATGACAATTAGAGATTAGAGTTGCTTATGCCATGCTTAATTAGCTAGGAGTTTATAATGTTTTACCTTGGGTGCCAACATGTTATTAAAATGGTTGTGATGTGGTATGATGGTGTGGTATCCTCCTTTGAACAATTTGAGTGGCTTGACTTGGCACATGTTCACGCATGTAGTTGAAAAAAATCAACATAGCGTCTATGATATTTATGTTCATGGTGAATTATATCCTACTCATGCTTGCATTCGGTGTTGATTAATTTTAATGCATGTTCATGACTGTTGTCGCTCTCTAGCTGGTCGCTTCCCAGTCTCTTTCTAGCCTTCACTTGTACTAAGCGGGTATACTGCTTGTGCAGCCAATTCCATAACCCCAAAGTTATTCCATAAGAGTCCACCATTCCTTCCTATATACGGTATCTACCTACCGTTCCAAGTAAATTTGTATGTGCCAAACTCTAAACCTTCAAATAAACATTCTATTTTGTATGCTCGAATAGCTCATGTATCAACTAGGGCTGTCTGTATCTCCCATGCTAGGCGGGTTATTCTCAAGAGGAGTGGACTCCGCTCCTCATTCATGAGAAAATGGCTAGTCACCGGGATGCCCAGTCCCAAGCTCAAATCAAATCAAAATAATTGCAAACAAAACTCCCCCAGGATTTTTGTTAGTTGGAGGCACCTGTTGTTTCGGGCAAGCCATGGATTGATGCTTGTTGGTGGTGGGGGAGTATAAACTTTACCATTCTGCTTGGGAACCACCTATAATGTGTGTAACATGGAAGATATCGAGATCTCTCGGTTGTTATGTTAACAATGAAAGTATACCACTCAAAATATTATTCATATTTATTTCAAAATCGAGCTCTTGCACCTCTACAAAACCCTGCTTCCCTCTGCGAAGGGCCTATCCATTTACTTTATGATGAGTCATCATCCTCTTATGAAAAAGCACCAGTTAGAGAGCACCGCTATCATTTGCATGTATTACTGTTAGTTTACATTGAGTATGACTTAACTGGATCTCCTTTAGCATGAATTACAATGTCTACTCAGCCCTTGATCTTTAAAGTTGCTCTGCATTTATGTTTTGCGGTCCCAGAATGGGCTAGCGAGATACCATCTTGTTATATCATATTATGATTGTTTTGAGAAAGTGTTGTCATCCGAGATTTATAATTATTGCTCGCTAGTTGATTATGCCATTGATATGAGTAAACATGAGACCTAAGTGTATTGTGAATATGGTTAGTTCATAATCTTTGCTGAAAACTTGAATGCTGGCTTTACATATTTACAACAACAAGAGCAAACAGAGTTTGTAAAAGTTTTTCTTTATCACTTTCAGTTTTCAACTGAATTGCTTGAGGACAAGCAAAGGTTTAAGTTTGGGGGAGTTGATACGTCTCCGTCGTATCTACTTTTCTAAACACTTTTGCCCTTGTTTTGGACTCTAACTTGCATGATTTGAACGGAACTAACCCGGACTGACGCTGTTTTCAGCAGAATTGCCATGGTATTACTTTTGTGCAGAAATAAAAGTTCTCGGAATGACCAGAAAATCAACGGAGATTATTTTTGGAATATATAAAAAATACTGGAAGAAGAATCCACGTCAGGGGGCCCACACCTTGTCTACGAGGGTTGGGGCGCGCCTACCCCCGGGCGCGGCTACCCCCTGCCTTGTGGGCCCCCTGATGCTCCACCGACGTCCACCTTGACTCCATATTCACTTTCGGGGAGAGAAAAATCAGAGATAAGGATTCATCATGTTTTACGATACGGAGCCGCCGCCAAGCCCTAAACTCTCTTGGGAGGGCTGATCTGGAGTCCGTTCGGGGCTCCGGAGAGGGGAATCCGTCGCCATTGTCATCATCGACCTTCCTCCATAACCAATTTCATGATGCTCACCGCCGTGCGTGAGTAATTCCATCGTAGGCTTGCTGGACGGTAATGGGTTGGATGAGATTTATCATCTAATTGAGTTAGTTTTGTTAGGGTTTGATCCCTAGTATCCACTATGTTCTGAGATTGATGTTGCTATGACTTTGCTATGCTTAATGCTTGTCACTAGGGCCCAAGTGCCATGATTTCAGATCTGACCCTATTATGTTTTCATGAATATATGTGAGTTCTTGATCCTATATTACAAGTCTATAGTAACCTATTATGTGTTATGATCCGTTAACCCCGAAGTGACAATAATCGGGATACTTACCGGTGATGACCGTAGTTTGAGGAGTTCATGTATTCACTATGTGTTAATGCTTTGGTCCGGTACCCTATTAAAAGGAGGCCTTAATATCCCTTAGTTTCCAATAGGACCCCGCTGCCACGGGAGGGTAGGACAAAAGATGTCATGCAAGTTCTTTTCCATAAGCACGTATGACTATATTTGGAATACATGCCTACATTACATTGATGAACTGGAGCTAGTTCGGTGTCACCCTATGTTATAACTGTTACATGATTGATCGCATCCGACATAATTATCCATCACTGATCCATTGCCTACGAGCTTTCCATATACTGTTCTTCGGTTATTTACTTTTCCGTTGCTACTGTTACAATCACTATAAAACCAAAAATATTACTTTTTCTACTGTTACCACTACTATCATATTACTTTGCTACTAAACACTTTGCTGCTAATATTAAGTTTCCAGGTGTGGTTGAATTGACAACTCATCTGCTAATACTTGAGAATATTCTTTGGCTCCCCTTGTGTCGAATCAATAAATTTGGGTTGAATACTCTACCCTCTAAAACTGTTGCGATCCCCTATACTTGTGGGTTATCAAGACTGTTTTCTGGCGCCGTTGCCGGGGAGCATAGCTCTATTCTTTGAGTCACTTTGGATTTATATCTGCTTATCACTATGAAGAACTTGAAAGATCAAAGAACCAAGATTTTCCCCTAAACTACGAGGGGAGGTAAGGAACTGCCATCTAGCTCTACACTTGATTCACCTTATTTTTTGAGTAAACTTGCGACACCTACTGCTGCTATTGATTCCGATAGGTCGCATATTATTGATGATGCCACTTCTGCTATGCGTGATATTTATGATGAAACTACTTCTATGCTTAATACTACTGTGCCACTAGGTGAATTTCATGAACAACTTGCTAGGGCTAGAGAGAATGAAATTATTGAAACTAATAATATTGATGAAAGTGATGATGAAGATTCTCCCCCTAGATATGAATTGCCTGTTGTGCCTGAGGGTTATGTTATGGATGAAGAAACTGCTAGAGACTTCTTAGCTTGCGATAGATCCGATATTAAGAAATTATTAGCTAAGCTCAAAGAAAAGTCTTTGAATGCTAGAATGAAATATGACCCTGCTTTTGCTGCTTCACCTATCTTTATTACTGATAAGGATTATGATTTCTCTGTCGATCCCGAGTTAATTACTTTGGTTGAATCTGATCCTTTTTATGGCTATGAATCTGAAACTGTTGTGGCACATCGTACTAAATTAAATGATATAGCCACCCTGTTTACACATGATGAGAAAACTCACTATTACTTTATCCTTATGTTGTTTCCGTTCTCATTAAAGGGTGATGCTAAAACATGGTTTAATTCTCTTGATCCTGGTTGTGTGCGTAGTTGCCAGGATATGATTTATTACTTCTTTGCTAAATATTTCCCCCGCTCATAAGAAACAAGTTGCCTTAAGGTAAATATATAATTTTGTGCAAATTGAAGAAGAGAGTCTCCCACAAGCTTGGGGGAGGCTTCTCATATTACTTAATGCTTTGCCTGATCATCATCTCAAGAATAATGAAATACTTGATATCTTTTATAATGGACTAACCGATGCTTCCAGAGACCACCTGGATAGTTGTGATGGTTGTGTTTTCAGGGAAAGAACTGTTGATCCAGCTGAATTGCTATTGAATAATATGTTGACTAACAAAAATAATTGGACACTTTCTGAACCAACTCCTAAGCCAATGTCAGGACCCCGATTCCATATCACATCGATCTAGCCGGTAACACCTCATATCACATTGCGGCCTCACGCACGGTATCCCATGGGTGTCGCCTTACCATGGCCCGGGACTATTTGCGCCTTTTGGCTCACGTATATGATAGTGTCGCTAGCATCCATATGATAGAGAACCCAGGCCGACATGGATAGTCGTGAACCCAAAGCGGCACAGACCTATGGAGACAGGCATACATGAATCACATCGAACATGTCGGTCATCAGCGAGTGAATCCGGGCTGTAGCACTGGGCTATCAGGACTCCGGGGAACCCGAGATGTAGCAGGCTAGGCAGGACTCCGGATGTCACCGCGTGACATTTCCCTGAAGGGACAGACATAGGAACGAGGTGAAACACATGCCGACCAGTCAAGTGTCCAGAGCAGTAGTGCTGGGCTAGCAGGACTCCGGTGAATCGGGCTGTAGCGGACTACTATCGCTCAGGAAGCACTAGACTACATTTCCCCATATGAGACGCTGCCAAGGATAAACAACTAGATTGTCAGATCCCGCTCATACCGAGCATTTCAATCATACACACAATATGCCCGATATGAGTGCATACAACATGGCATCAAAACAAAACTCTACAACTCAAGTACTTTATTTAAAGGCTCCAGAGAGCCATACATAACATGTTCATACAGGTAGGGGTCACACGACCCGACACTCAAGTCATACAATCATACAAGCACAAGCGGAAGCAACTAGTCTGAGTACAGACACTAGAAAGAAAGAAGGCTTCTCGAAGCCTGTCTATCTACATAGGGCCCTCCATGGCCAGGATCACCACCTGGGTGGCTAGTCACTCGTCGACATCAAGGTCTACGTAGAACCCATTGGAGGGGGCGGTGTTGTCGTCTGAAAACAGTAATTAAGCAAACATGAGTACAAAGGTACTCAGCAAGTCTTACAACAGAACCTACTATACATGCTCATTCTCAAGAAGGTGGTGGAGTTATTGCAGCAAGCCAGCTTTGACTCTTGGCTAAGCTATCCTACGAGACTCCACTAGTAAAATAGTTTTCGCACACGAGTCCACTACTCACCAACACAATACTCCACCGGGGATCCTCCCTTGTCATCCTACGAGAGGGCCATCCTCGGTAGTCACACTTATCTTGAGTCTTTTAGTAGTAACCATTAACTTGTCTATGAACTATATAGGCAACCAAGTAGTCCTTTACCACGGACGCAGCTATTCGAATAGATGATGTTAACCCTGCAAGGGTATACTTCTTCATACACGCTTTCACCACTTACCGCCATTTACACGACATGTACTCGACAACCTTCAAGCGGAAGCCCAACGAGGGTGTCGGCCACGGCCTACCTAAACACTTAAGTCTCTAGTCCAGGTTTATCACCTATCTAGACCATCTATGGCCCCGAACGATGTGAACAGGGTCCCGAGACGCCAAACGGGCGCCCGACATACTCGGCCACGGTGTATCTACCGCAACATAGCCCACCCCTAGGGTCAGCGCTACGCACGGCCGCCAACACATAACCTACAAACACCAGAAACTATTTGCAACTCCTGGACAGAGTACTAGGGTGATTAAGAAGCCGAGAGGGTCAATTAAGGATCCCAATGCATGGTAGTAGCTAATTCTTAAAATCACACATACAGATCTCAGTTCTTAGGGACGGCCTCAATGAAACAACCCACCATGTACTCCTACATGGCCTCTCATTGATACCTTTACCAATTCATGTTCAACACATCCCTCACATTACCGACATAAATATTTCACTCTAGCCCATCACCCGAATGAACCAGACCTGACATAAGTCTAAGCATAGCAGACATAGCAAGGTAGGAATCACATACATGGCTCAATCAACTCCTACACATGCTAGTGGGTTTCGACTAGTTACTGCGGCAATGACAGGTCATGCAGAGGATGAGGGTTCAACTACCGTAGCACACAACAGTTTGAATGGCGTTGTCTTAATGCAGTAAACAAGAGCAGAAGCGAGAACATGGGATTGTGTCGAAATGATCGACGGGTTGCTTGCCTGATGTAGTGGTAGTAGGGTACTGCCCTTCAGACGGATACTCGGGGTTATCCTCGGAGACAGAACCTACCACGAAAGACACACCGAAACATAATCAACACATGACAATATGCAACAATATGATGCATGCCATGACATGGCAGAATGAATGTGTCTTGGCCTAATGCAAGCTAAACAGAAAGGAATGAACTCATTTGAATCAAAGATTCAAATGTTAGCTCATTTAACATAGCCTTAATAGTGCATTATCTTATTCTGCTTAAACAGCAAGGTTAACTTGTTTTGTCATGCATGAAACCATAACAGATGGATAGATTTAATTTTTCTGATCATTTTTCATAGATAACTTGTTTGATTTGGAGCTATGGTTGATTTTCTATGATTTTAGAAGTTTTGGCTATTTTCTGGAATTTCCTATATAAGAATAATTCCAGTAATTGAATTAATGCGTCAGCATGACATAGGTGTGACATCAGCGGTCAACTGGGTTGGCCAGGTCAAACCCGACTGGTGGGCCCTGTCTGTCAGTGTCTCAGCTCATTAACAGAATTATGTTAGTGCTAATTAACTATCAGTGGGACCTGGGCCCACATGTCAGTGACTAAACTAATTAAAATTAGTTAAAACTAATCCTAAACTAATTAGCAGGCTAGCCCCACCTGTGATAGACTCAGGGGGAAGTCAACCTGGGCCCACAGGGGGTCAAACAGAGTCAAACTCGCCGGCGTTTAGCCGCCGGCGAGGCCAGACACGGCAGAGGGCTCGGGTTTTGCACTCCGGTGACCAAAAGGACGGCGGAGACCATCTACGTGTTGCGGGGAGTGAGCCACGTCGAGTGGTGGCAGTAGTCGGAGCTGGGGTGGCCTGAAACGTCGCTGACGACGAGTTTGGCGGCGGCCGGAGCTCGGGTAAGGTTGAACTAGTCGCTAGGGTGCACGGGGAGGCGCATGGTTTGGTGCGTTGAACTCCTGGGGGTGCGGTAGGGTTAGTGGACAGGGTAGCGCGACCATTGGGTGGCCGGAGCCTCGTCGGAGACGAGCTCCGCGGCGGTGCGTGCGGGTGATCTACGTGCAGTCACTACGAGGCTCGAGAGAGGGAACGGAGAGGGTGGGGAGCTGGCTGGGCTCACGGGGGTTACATCGAGGCAGTCGGCGAGGTCGGGGACAAGCTGATGCGGCGGGGACGGTGAAGGGGATCTCCGGTGGCCGGAGTTGAGGACGAGCTCGGTGCAACGTCTCCGGGGCGAGCGAGCGCTCGGGGCTCGACCTACTCGATGTAATCGATGACGGCGGAGCTCGTGGACACGATGGCGCGGCGCGAGGACGACGGAGGGCGTGGCTACGACGACGGTGCGGCGACAGGGGCGTCGGCCATGGTGGGGAACGTCGAAGGGAGAGAGATAGGGGGATGGCGTGTCCAGGGGCTTCGGTGTGCGACGTGGAGGCTTCCAGGCGTCCAGGGGCGTGGGCGGCAAGCAGGTGGCGCCGTGGCGAGCTCAGGCACGCCGGCGTCACCTCCCTGCCTGCGTGGCGGGGAAGAAGTAGCTGGCTAGCGCGGGCCAGCACAGTGCTAGGCCGCCAGGTGGGCCGGCTGGTGGGTTAGGTGGGCTGCGCCAGGTGAGTTCCTCTCTCTCTCTCTCTCTCTCTCTTTCTTTTTGTTTTTTATTTATTCTATTATTTCTGTAGCTTCAGGGCTTTATTAAAAATGCCAGGGCATTTCCATAAATCATAAAATTATTCATGGCTACTGCTTAGGATATATCCAACAGCAAACATTTTAGTTTATGATTATTTGAGCATTTACAATATTTTATAGCATTTAAATGCCCAAATGCAAATACTAAAAGGATTAATCCAATGACCTTAAAATGTCCTAGAAAAATGTGCACCATTTTCTTCAAAGGTTTTAGCCCAAAACAAAAAGGGTGGGCTTTTTAGAAGGGCATTTCAGGTTCATTGAAAAAGTTTTTAGTAAACCCTAGTTGTTCCAGGGGGGGTGCTGGGGGTTCTGTCATCCCCATTTCAGTTTTCTGGGAATTTAAACATGATGCACAAGTTCAACCAATCCTAAAGCTTGACTAACACAGGGATGTGACAACTCACCCCCACTCAAAAGAATCTTGTCCCGAGATTTAGGATCCTCTGGGAAGAAGGTGGGGTACTTGAGTCGAAGACGATCCTCCCTTTCCCAAGTGGCTTCTTTCTTGGAATGGTGTGACCATTGAACCTTGAGAAACTTGATATTATGGCGTCGAGTGGTACGCTCGGCTTGATCAAGGATACGAACGGGATATTCCCGATATGAGAGGTTATCTTGGAGATCAAGCGTTTCATGGTCCACTCCACGGATAGGATCCGCGAAGCAACGCCTAAGTTGAGAAACGTGGAAGACATCGTGAACTCTGGAAAGATGCGAAGGTAGTTCCAATTGGTAGGCAACTTCTCCTCGTTTGGCAAGAATGCGAAAGGTCCAATGTAACGAGGAGCCAATTTGCCTTTGATACCGAAACGATGGGTTCCCTTAACGGAGTAACCCGAAGGTAAGCCTTCTCGCCGACTTCATAAGTCATGAGCTTATGTTTACGATCATATTGGCTCTTTTGACGAGATTGGGCTGTTTTCAATTTCTCACGAATAACACGAACCTGCTCTTCTGCTTCCTGAATCATATCCGGGCCAAAGAGTTGTCTTTCCCCAGTTTCTGACCAGTTAAGAGGCGTTCGACATTTTCGTCCATAGAGAACTTCGAAAGGAGCTTTGCCCAAGCTAGCTTGATAACTATTGTTATAAGCAAACTCCGCGAATGGAAGGCATTTCTCCCAACCCATTCCGAAAGAGATGACAGAAGCTCGGAGCATATCTTCCAGAATTTGATTGACTCGCTCTACTTGACCACTTGATTGAGGATGGAAGGCGGTGCTAAAAGAGAGACGAGTTCCCATACAATTTTGGAAACTCTCCCAAAATCGAGAGGTGAAGAGACTCCCACGGTCAGAGTTAATTTCCAATGGAACACCATGAAGAGACACTATTCAGGAGATGTATAAATCAGCTAGCTGGCTAGCGGTGATACTCTCACAAACAAGTAGAAAATGGGCTACTTTGGAAAGACGGTCGATCACGACGAAGATGGCATCATTCCCTCTCTTGGTCCTGGGAAACCCACTAATGAAATCCATACTGATTTTATCCCATTTCCACTCAGGAATAGCCAAAGGTTGAAGGGTGCCAGCAGGCCGTTGGTGCTCTGCTTTAACACGACGACAAACATCGCAATTAGCAATGTATTGAGCGATTTCTCTCTTCATCCTAGTCCACCAAAATCTCTGGCGTAGGTCTTGATACATTTTAGTACTACCAGGATGAATGGTGAGAGGGGATTCATGAGCTTCCTTAAGGATCAGCCGCCTCAGGTTTCGTGCCTTGGGAACCACTAAGCGGTTTCCAAAGTATACGGCACCTTGATCATCAACGGAGAAACAATTCGCGACTCCTTTCTTAATGTTTCTCTTAATACGGGAGATTCTCGGATCTACCTTCTATGCCTTGATGATCTGATCCTTAAGGGTAGGTTTCGCCACCAGGGTGGATAGGAATCCTCGAGGAACAATGTGAAGATTAAGCTTACGAAATTTCTCATGGAGAAGTGGTTGACTTTGTTGTAACATCAGGTTGTTACAACAAGATTTACGACTTAGCGCATCTGCCATGACATTGGCTTTGCCCGGGGTGTAAGTTATTCCTAAGTCGTAATCCGAGATCAACTCAACCCAACGTCGTTGCCTGAGATTCAAATCCGGTTGGGTGAAGATATATTTCAAACTTTGGTGATCGGTGAAGATCTCGCAACGATTATCGAGGAGGTAATGTCGCCAAGTTTTAAGTGCACGGACCACAACTGCAAGCTCTAGATCATGTGTGGGATAATTTTCCTCATGTGGGTGTAATTGCCATGAAGCATAGGCAATTATCTGACGATCTTGCATGAGTATGCAACCTAGTCCTTGTCGCGAGGCGTCGCAATAGATAATAAAGTCCTTGGATAAATCTGGTGGTACCAGTACGGGAGCAGATGTCAGGCGTCTTTTCAGTTCCTGAAAGCTGAACTCGCACTGTGGAGTCCACTCGAACTTTTTATCTTTCTTGAGGAGTTCAGTTAGAGGTTTAGCAACCTTGGAGAAATTCTCGACGAAGCGGCGGCAGTAGCTCGCTAAGCCAAGGAAGCTTCGAACTTGCTTGACCGTCTCAGGTGGAGTCCAATCAAGGACGGCTTGAACTCGCTCGGGATTGACAGCAATACCCTTACCAGAGATTACATGGCCTAGATAGGTCACTTCTGGCAACCAAAATTCACACTTGGAGAATTTGGCATAAAGGCGATGCTCTCGAAGTTTCGTCAATACCAGCCTTAGATGTTCGGCATGTTCCTCTTCATTCTTGGAGTAGATGAGTATGTCATCGAGGTATACTACGACGAATTTATCCAAATACTCCATGAAGACCGAGTTCATTAACCGAGAGAAGGTGGCTGGGGCATTGGTTAGACCGAAGGACATAACGGTGTACTCGTATTGGCCATAGCGAGTAACAAAGGCCGTTTTGGGAATGTCCCCGTTTCTGATTTTGATTTGATGGTAGCCCAACCTCAAATCCATCTTGGAAAAGACTGAGGATCCAGCGAGCTGATCATACAGATCGTTGATCCTGGGAAGCGGATACTTGTTCTTGATAGTGACCAAGTTGACAGGTCGGTAATCTACAACCATTCGATCCGTT
Organism: Triticum aestivum; assembly: GCF_018294505.1. NCBI lineage: Eukaryota > Viridiplantae > Streptophyta > Magnoliopsida > Poales > Poaceae > Triticum > Triticum aestivum. The sequence goes on along the minus strand of NC_057806.1, from coordinate 381,394,962 downwards.
CCATCCTTCTTCTTGACGAAGAGGACGGGGCAAGCCCAAGGAGAGGAACTAGGACGGATGAAATCCTTTTTCAAGGACTCATCGAGTTGGTTCTTAAGCTCGGCTAGTTCTAAGGGTGCCATATTATAGGGTCTTCTAGAAATTGGAACGGTTCCTGGAACAAGGTCTATCACAAACTCGACATCCCTGTCAGGTGGAACACCTGGCAGTTCTTCTGGAAAGACATCCGGAAAGTCTTGGACTACCGGAACATCCTCAAGGTCTGGAAGGGGGTTGGCATTTAGGGAGTAAAGCTGGCGCTTGGCCACTCGAGTTAAGACATTGACTGTCTTGCCCGATGGGTGAGTAATTTGAATGGTTCTAATGGCACAATCAATCTTAGCATAATGAGCTGACATCCAGTCCATACCCAAGATGATGTTTATGTCCGAGGACTTGAGAGCTATTAAGGATGCAAGGAAGACAAGTCTATCGACAAGAATTTCGTTCCCATGGCTTACTCTAGAAGTTTGCCATCTAGAGCCAGGGGTTTGAATTTCCATGGTAGCGGCCATGTCACAGAATGTCGTGTTATGCAATCGAGCATAGTTCTCGGATATGAATGAATGAGATGCTCCAGTATCGAAAAGAACAGATGCCGGATGGCAATTAACAAGGAGCGTACCAAGGACGACGTTAGGATCCTCATGAGCCTCCTCGGCTGAAACATAGTTAACATGGCCACATGGAGTGGTGACCGGCTTGGCATAGGTTGTCTTTCTCGCTGGCTTACCACGACCAACGGACTTCCCAGACTGATTGGGGTTGTTATTCTGAGGACACTCTCGGCTATGGTGACCCGGCTCTCCACACTTTAAACATGTCACAACATTGGGGCGTGGAGCAGCATTAGCAGCGGGGCCACCATAGGGTTTGGGCGGTGCAAACTGCTGGTTGGGACGAGGCGCCTCAAAGGATGGCCTCGGAATGAACCTGGTTGGCAGTGACGTGCTTGGAATCCACACCCGACACTTCTGAGATCCAGAGCCGGATGAAGAGCCAAAATCACGGGAGTGCTTGCGTGAAGCGTCATAATCAGTCTGGCCTGTCTCAGCGCTGATGGCTTTATTGACCAACTTCTGGAAGGAGGTGCACTCGTGCAGACGAAGATCACGGCGAAGCACAGGGCTAAGTCCCTTGCGGAACCTTGCCTGCTTCTTAGCATCGGTAGATACTTCTTCAGGAGCATAACATGCCAGATTCCCAAATTCATGACTATATGCATCCACAGTCAGTCTTCCTTAGGTGAAATTGCAGAACTCCTCCCTCTTGCGATCTATGAGACCTTCCGGAATGTGATGCTCACGGAAAGCCTCACTGAATTCAGCCCAAGTAGTGATTTGGCCGACCGGGCGCATGGCTTCAAAATTTTCCCACCAAAGGCTAGCAGGGCCTTCGAGGTGATAGGCAGCATAAGTAACCTTATCAGCTTCGGCTACGTTGGCAGAGCGTAGCTTGTGGGTGATGCTGTGAAGCCAGTCATCCGCATCGAGGGGCTCGACAGAATGGTTAAAATTTGGTGGGTACAGCTTGATAAAGTCATTGATTGACACCAAGTCATTTCGCTGATGGCGTGCAGTGTTCTGCTCAATCCGCTCCAACAAGCGGTTAGTCTCACGCTTGTTTCTTTCCGCCTCCAGCATCACTTCGGCCAGAGAAGGCGGGTGAGGTAGATTTTCACCCCTAACTGCACTGGCTTCCCCCTGCTCTGGGGCAGCAGGGTTGCTGCGGGTGTTGACCATCCTAGGGGAAAACAAGACAACGGTTTAGATAAGGATGGCACAAACTTAGCAAGGAAGTGCAGAATGTAATGGATAACACAGAATGCAGAGATGTTCATCCGTATGTCATGGTAATATAGAACTGCCATATATATACCAACGGTCATACATACCATACATAGTTTAGTACAAGCCCAGGCTACAGTACAACTATGATGAAAGACGTTACATCTCATCGGAGGCATTCCAAGCTCCTATACATTATTTGTCTACACCTCCGGTATTGATTACACACAAAGTCATATTCCACAAGTCACGCAGGACAGTGGAGATACAACTATTACAATACTAGTGATACTACTACTAACTCAGACAGCTCCGTAGTAGTCCTCATAGAAGTCACCTCCATAGCCTGGAAGTTCAACGTGATCATCCGGGAACAGACGGTCCTGAGGAGCTTGTGGACCAAAGGGGCTAGGATGAGGTCTTGGACCAACAAACGGTGGCCTGCGGGGACCACGGGGTGGGGTGATGCCTCCCACATCACGCCAATCCACCATGTCTGGCAGAGCAGATCTCACAGGATACAGATCCCTTGTATCCATACATCCAGCTTGCACCGCAGGTGCAAACCGAGTCAAAGTGGCCCAATGATCAGCACGGGTGTTGAAAAGCTCCAGCCTCAAGGCCCGATTCTCTCGGTCCTTATCCTCGAGCATCTCGGCAGTGGTACGAGTTAGTGAGTCCTCCTGAGTGGAGTCAGCATAGATAGCCTGGAGATACCCTTGCGCTCCCGGAAGTGAAGCTGGCATGTAACAGAAGTCGGTGTTCCAAAGCAGGCCAGTCCGGACTCGCATAATGTTCATCATGGAATAGGCAGCATCCTGCACAGCCATCTCAACAGTAACCCCGAGTCCATAGGAATAGTGGAGGGGCTCGGTAGATCTAGGATAAGAAGGAAATATCCTGATGGTGCAGAAATATTGGCTTTTATTAAAGTCTCGGAATTGCTCTTCGACAGTGTATTCGGGATACCAACGGTAACCCGTCTCGATCATTACCCAGACTAACATAGCAGTATGACCGGGCACATCAAGGCACCGGGTCAGGCGAACCACTTGGTTTTGAGCACGAGTGGCCATCTGAAAGCACAATCACAATGCGAAGACATTAGAATCTCTAGGGAAAATTGGACAGCATAACAACTGTAAATGCTCAGAAAAAGATTTGAGACATCCACAACAGTTTGCAATACCACTCAACAACATCATATCAAAGTTCTGATTCAACTAGCAACATACTAAAAGTAGAATAAACTGTACTGAGTCTTGTAACAACAATCCTATAAGCTACTACGGATTAGTAACATGTGAACCTGATAGAAGGAGAGCGCCCAGTCGTTAACCCATGTTGAATAAGAAGAGAATGACTTAGATCAGAGGGCATAAGGTAAAGGAGTAAAAGAGTCTTACGTTCCCTCCCACAATCAATTCCCCTACATATAACTAAAGCATTTCTAGACTCGACATCGACCAGTTTGGCTCAACGAACCTACAGGCAGTTCGGCTCTGATGCCAACACTGTCAGGACCCCGATTCCATATCACATCGATCTAGCCGGTAACACCTCATATCACATTGCGGCCTCACGCACGGTATCCCACGGGTGTCGCCTTACCATGGCCCGGGACCGTTTGCGCCTTTTGGCTCACGTATACGATAGTGTCGCTAGCATCCATATGATAGAGAACCCGGGACGACATGGCTAGTCGTGAACCCAAAGCGGTACAGACCTATGGAAACAGGCATACATGAATCACATCAAACATGTCGGTCATTAGCGAGTGAATCCGGGCTATAGCACTGGGCTAACAGGACTCCGGGGAACCCGGGCTGTAGCAGGCTAGGCAGGACTCCGGATGTCACCGTGTGACATTTCCCCGAAGGGACAGACATAGGAACGAGGTGAAACACATGCCGGCCAGTCAAGTGTCCAGAGCAGTAGTGCTGGGCTAGCAGGACTCCGGTGAACCGGGCTGTAGCGGACTACTATCGCTCAGGAAGCACTAGACTACATTTCCCCATATGAGAGGCTGCCAAGGATAAACAACTAGATTGTCGGATCCCGCTCATACCAAGCATTTCAATCATACACACAATATGCCCCATATGAGTGCATACAACATGGCATCACAACAAAACTCTACAACTCAAGTACTTTATTTAAAGGCTCTAGAGAGCCATACATAACATGTTCATATAGGTAGGGGTCACACGACCCGACACTCAAGTCATACAATCATACAAGCACAAGCGGAAGCAACTAGTCTGAGTACAGACACTAGAAAGAAAGAAGGCTTCTCGAAGCCTATCTATCTACATAGGGCCCAACATGGCCAGGATCACCACCTGGGTGGCTAGTCACTCGTCGACATCAAGGTCTACGTAGAACCCATCAGAGGGGGCGGTGTTGTCGTCTGAAAACAGTAATTAGGAAAACATGAGTACAAAGGTACTCAGCAAGTCTTACAAAAAAACCTACTATACATGCTCATTCTCAAGAAGGTGGTGGAGTTATTGCAGCAAGCCAGCTTTGACTCTTGGCTAAGCTGTCCTACGAGACTCCACTAGTAAAATAGTTTTCGCACACGATTCCACTACTCACCAACACAATACTCCACCGGGGATCCTCCCTCGTCATCCTACGAGAGGGCCATCGTCGGTACTCACACTTATCTTGAGTCTTTTAGTAGTAACCATTAACTTGTCTATGAACTGTATAGGCAACCAAGTAGTCCTTTACCACGGACACGGCTATTCGAATAGATGATGTTAACCCTGCAGGGGTATACTTCTTCATACACGCTTTCACCACTTACCGCCGTTTACACGACATGTACTCGGCAACCTTCAAGAGGAAGCCCAACGAGGGTGTCGGCCACGGCCTACCTAAACACTTAAGTCTCTAGTCCAGGTTTATCGCCTATCCAGGTTCCATCCGCAGGGAGTCCGGCCGAGGTTTCCACATATGGCCCCGAACGATGTGAACAGGGTCCCGAGACGCCAAACGGGCGCCCGGCATACCCGGCCATGGTGTATCTACCGCAACATAGCCCACCCCTAGGGTCAGCGCTACGCACGGCCGCCAACACATAACCTACAAACACCAGAAACTATTTGCAAATCCTGGACAGAGTACTAGGGTGATTAAGAAGCCGAGAGGGTCAATTAAGGATCCCAATGCATGGTAGTAGTTGATTCTTAAAATCACACATACAGATCTCAGTTCTTAGGGACGGCCTCAATGAAACAACCCATCATGTACTCCTACATGGCCTCTCATCGATACCTTTACCAATTCATGTTCAACACATCCCTCACATTACCGACATAAATATTTCACTCTAGCCCATCACCCGGATGAACCAGACCTGACACAACTCTAAGCATAGCAGGCATAGCAAGGTAGGAATCACATACATGGCTCAATCAACTCCTACACATGCTAGTGGGTTTCAACTAGTTACTGTGGCAATGACAGGTCATGCAAAGGATGAGGGTTCAACTACCGTAGCACACAACAGTTTGAATGGCGTTGTCTTAATGCAGTAAACAAGAGCAGAAGCGAGAAACATGGGATTGTATCGAAATGATCAATGGGTTGCTTGCCTGATGTAGTGGTAGTAGGGTACTTCCCTTCAGACGGATACTCGAGGTTATCCTCGGAGGCAGAACCTACCACGAAAGACACACCAAAACATAATCAACACATGACTATATGCAACAATATGATGCATGCCATGACATGGCAGAATGAATGTGTCTTGGCCTAATGCAAGCTAAAACAGAAAGGAATGAACTCATTTGAATCAAAGATTCAAATGTTAGCTCATTTAACATAGCCTTAATAGTGCATTATCTTATTCTTCTTAAACAGCAAGGTTAACTTGTTTTGTCATGCATGAAACCATTACAGATGGATAGATTGAATTTTTCTGATCATTTTTCATATATAACTTGTTTGATTTGGAGCTATGGTTGATTTTCTATGATTTTTAGAAGTTTTGGCTATTTTCTGGAATTTCCTATATAAGAATAATTCCAGTAATTGAATTAATGCGTCAGCATGACATAGGTGTGACGTCAGCGGTCAACTGGGTCCGCCAGGTCAAACCTGACTGGTGGGCCCTGTCTGTAAGTGTCTCAGCTAATTAACAGAATTATGTTAGTGCTAATTAACTATCAGTGAGACCTGGGCCCACATGTCAGTGACTAAACTAATTAAAATTAGTTAAAACTAATCCTAAACTAATTAGCAGGCCGGCCCACCTGTCATAGACTTAGGGGGGAAGTCAACCTGGGCCCACACGGGGTCAAACAGAGTCAAACTCGCCGGTGTTTAGCCGCCGGCGAGGCCAGACGCGGCGGAGGGCTCGGGTTTTGCACTCCGGCAACCAAAAGGACGGCGGAGACCATCTACGTGTTGCGGGGAGTGAGCCGCGTCGAGTGGTGGCAGTAGCTGGAGCTAGGGAGGCCGAAAACGTCACTGACGACGAGTTTGGCGGCGGCCAGAGCTCGGGTAAGGTTGAACTAGTCGCTAGGGTGCACGGGGAGGCGCGTGGTTTGGTGCATTGAGATCCTGGGGGTGCGGTAGGGCTAGTGGACAGGGTGGCGCGGCCATTGGTGGCCGGAGCCTCGTCGGCGACGAGCTCCGTGGCGGTGCATGCGGGTGATCTATGTGAAGTCACTACAGGGCTCGAGAGAGGGAACGGAGAGGGTGGGGAGGTGGCTGGGCTCACGGGGGTTACATCGAGGCAGTCGGCGAGGTCGGGGACGAGCTGATGCGGCGGGGACGGCAAAGGGGATCTTCGGTGGCCGGAGTTGAGAACGAGCTCGGTGCAGCGTCTCCGGGGCGAGCGAGCACTCGGGGCTCGACCTACTCGATGTAATCAACAACGGCGGAGCTCGTGGACACGATGGCGCGGCGCGAGGATGATGGAGGGCGCGGCTACGACGACGGTGCGGCGACAGGGGCGTCGGCCATGGTGGGGAACAACGAAGGGAGAGAGACAGGGGGAATGGCGTGTCCAGGGGCTTCGGTGTGCGACGTGGAGGCGTCCAGGCATCCACGGGCGTGGGCGGCAAGCAGGTGGCGCCGTGGCGAGCTCAAGCACGCCGGTGTCACCTCCCTACCTGCCTGGAGGGGAAGAAGCAGCTGGCTGGCGCGGGCCAGCACAGTGCTAGGTCGCCAGGTGGGCCGGCTGGTGGGTTAGGTGGGCTGCGCCAGGTGAGTTCCTCTCTCTCTCTTTCTTTCTGTTTTTTATTTATTCTATTATTTCTGTAGCTTCAGGGCTTTATTAAAAATGCCAGGGCATTTCCATAAATCATAAAATTATTATGGCTACTTCTTAGGATATATCCAACAACAAACATTTTAGTTTATGATTATTTGAGCATTTAAAATATCTTATAGCATTTAAATGCCCAAATGCAAATACTAAAAGGATTAATCCAATGACCTTAAAATGTCCTAGAAAAATGTGCACCATTTTTTCAAAGGTTTTAGCCCAAAACAAAAAGGGTGGGCTTTTTAGAAGGGCATTTCAGGTTCATTGAAAAAGTTTTTAGTAAACCCTAGTTGTTCCAGGGGGGGTGCTGGGGGTTCTGTCATCCCCATTTCAGTTTTCTGGGAATTTAAACATGATGCACAAGTTCAACCAATCCTAAAGCATGACTAACATAGGGATGTGACAGCCAACTCCGAAGAAAAGGGGTATTCTATTTCTCAGTCCTGAAGATATGCAAGAGGCAAATAAATCTATGAAATAAAAAGGTATTAAAGCTGAAGATGTTAAGAATTTACCGCCTATTGAAGAAATACTGGTCTTGATAACCCAACACAGGTAGTAAAGGTAAATTCTCTCTATAGATTTGATAAATGTGAAATCCCATTTACTAAGTTCGCTAGCCAATGCTTGGATGAGTTTCATAACTTTATGGTTAAACAAGAAAAATTCAATGCTTATGTCGGTAGACAATTGAAACACAATGCTGATATGCTTGAACACTTGTGTAATTATATGTCTAGAGTTAAAGGTGAACTTAAACTTATTAGTAAACATGCTTCTATGGTTACCACTCAAGTAGAACAAGTACTTAAAGCTCAGAATGATTTGCTCGATGAATTAAATAATAAGAAGAATGATAATGCTGTTAGAGTTATGGCTAGAGGTGGTAAAATGACTCAGGAACCTTTCTATCCTAAGGGCCACCCTAAGAGAATTCAGCAAGATTCTCACAGAACTAATGTAGATGCACCCAGTTCTTCTAAGAGGAAGAAAAATAAAAATGATAGGACTTTGCATGCTTCTAGTGAACCTGTTGTTAACACACCTGAGAATCCCAATGATATTTCTATTTCTGATGCTGAAACACAATCTGGTAATGAACATGAACCTAGTGATAATGTTAATGATGATGTTCATGTTGATGCTCAACCTAACAATGCTAATGATGTAGAGATTGAACCTGCTGTTGATCTTGATAACCCACAATCAAAGAATCAATGTTAAGATAAGAGAGACTTCGTTGCTAGGAAACACGGTAAAGAAAGAGAACCATGGGTTCGGAAACCCATGCCTTTTCCTCCTAAACCATCCAAGAAAAAGGATGATGATGATTTTGAGCGCTTTGCTGAAATGGTTAGACGTATCTTTTTGCGTATGTGTTTGACTGATATGCTTAAAATAAATCCTTATGCTAACTATATGAAGGAAATTGTTACTAATAAAAGAAAGATACCTGAAGCTGAAATTTCCACCATGCTTGCTAATTATACTTTTAAGGGTGGAATACCAAAGAAACTTGGAGATTCAGGAGTACCAACTATACCATGCTCCATTAAAAGAAACTATGTTAAGACTGCTTTATGTGATCTTGGAGCCGGTGTTAGTGTTATGCCTCTCTCTTTATATCGTAGACTTGATTTGAATAAGTTGACACCTACTGAAATATCTTTGCAAATGGCTGATAAATCAACTGCTATACCTGTCGGTATTTGTGAGGATGTGCCTGTTGTGGTTGCAAATGTTACTATTTTAACGGACTTTGTTATTCTTGATATTCCCGAGGACGATAGTATGTCTATTATTCTTGGAAGACCCTTTTCGAATACTGCAGGGGCTGTTATTGATTGCAACAAAGGCAATGTCACTTTTCATGTTAATGGTAATGAGCATATGGTACACTTTCCGAGGAAACAACCGCAAGTCCACAATATCAATTCTATTGGAAAAATTTCAACAATTACTATTGGAGGTTTTGAATTTCCTCTTCCTAGTGTCAAGAAGAAATATGATATTCTTATTGTTGTAGATGTGCATATCCCCGTTGAGATAACCTAGTGTTATTTGAAAATTCTCCGGTTTCATGTTATTCGAAATGAGTTTGTTAACAAGACCTGATCAACCTTGTTAGTGGATTCCTTTTGATGAGCATGAGATGGATGAATTTAGAAAACATAACTCTCCATACCCTCTTTTTACTTTCTGTTATTTATATTAAATAAAGTAAAAATAGTATTTTCTGTCTGTTTTCTGAATTATCCATGCAATAAAAAATACCCCAAAATAAAAGTTCTCCAAATGCCCTGAAGATTAAATATGATTTTTTCTAGAATATTTGAGAATATGTGGCACTGAGAACACGACAGGGGGAGCAGCCACGTGCCCACGAGGGTGGAGGGCGCGGCCACCCCCTGGGCGCGCCCCCTTGCCTCGTGGACCCCACGTGGGTCCCCTCCACTTATCCTTGCACCCACACACTTCGTCTTGCTCCAGAAAAAATCACTAGCCAGCTCAAACCCAAGTACTTGCTCATCTTGCTGCCACTTTCGATCTCCTTGCTCAAAGCTCCTCTGACAAAACTGCTTTGGGGGATTGTTCTTTGGTATGTGGCTCCTCCAATGGTCCAATTAGTTTTTGTTCTAGTGCTTTATTTATTGCAAATTCTTGCTGCATAGGTAACCCTATTCTTGAGCTTGCATGTCAAATTTATTTGGTCAAAAGTAGTTTTAATGCATGATATAGCCTCTAGGCACTTGTAGGAGTAGTTTCTATCAATCTTGTTGAGTTTGGTTCACTTTTATTTTAAGTTACTAAAAACTTCAGAAAAAGATGAAGAGATTTTTGAGGGGCTCATCGAGCCGAAGCTTGAAGGATAAGCAAAGCGAAGAGAACAAGAAGCCCAAGTATAATCTCCCTCGTACTGCGGAGGTTCGGCCATGTGAATGGCCTTGTGATGAGTTCTTGAGAGAAGCTGGGATTCATGAAGGTTTCTATCATTTGGCAGAGAATGCAGGCCTCACCGCCTTCCTCCACGACCAACGTGAACAATACCTCTTACTCACCAATATCTTTGTGCAAAAATTTCATTTCCATGCTAGGAGATCACCACCTTCAGTGGAATTTTATTTATATGATGAGCATAAAGAGATATCAATTTATGATTTTTGTCTGGTCTATTTGATACCCTTTGAGGGCAGCATAGAGGAACCACATCGTAATGATGTGGAGGGATTTATTGATATGATTGCTGTAGGGGAAATGAGGAAAGTTTCCGATGCAAGAATCACTTGCATACATTTAGCTGTTCTACATTACTTCGCAATATTTGCTAGTAGATGCTTAATTGGTCACGGGAACTGTGGAAACCTTAGTGCCCCTGATATTGTTATTTTGCGCCATGCCTTGTTTCAGGATACTACTTTCAGTTTAGGCGCTATTGTTGCTAAACGGTTAAATCTGAACCGTACTAGGGGCCCCGTCCTCGGAGGCATCTTTGCCTCGCGCCTTGCTGCACACTTTAACATACCTATCAGGCATTATGAGAAAGAGGAAAAGTTGCTGCCTCCTATTGCTCTAGGTTATAAGAGTATGGTAGCACATGAGTTTATTGTTAAGGATAAGAATATGACACTCAAATATAAATTGATATTTAACAAAAAATGTTGTGAGTTTATTACCTTGCCTGCGCCCTCTTTGTTCAACATATTTTCAGGCATGTACCTTGTTCTGCCGGAGGCCATTCATGCCTACCGGAGCCAGATGTCAGCTGCAGAGACGGATCCACCATCTGACCCTCACCGTCAATCCGTTTATCAATGGAATCCGGAGGAGATCGCCATCCAGTGGCAATCCGAGGACCCTTCTCAGTACGACCCCAGCTACGTTTTCGATCCATGGGCATAGACCAACTTAGGCCAAAAGCCTAAGCTTGGGGGAGTACGTATTTCTCACCGACATTACATTTATCTTCACACACTCATGGCAGTTGTCGGTGCTCATACTTTTTCATTGTATCATCCATGCTAGGTTATTTTCATTTTCTCGCTTTCTTCTTGTGTGTTTGAAAAACCTTAAGAAAAACCAAAAAACTTATTTGTATCTTTTAGTTAGTTTACTTTTCATGCCTGTAGTAGTAATTAAAAAGAAAACTCAAAAATATTTCCTATTCTTCTTTTAGTTGTTGGGAGCTTTCCTGTGTAAATAGTTTTGTTTTATTTCTTTCCTTTGGGGGTCGAGAGGAGAAGACCATAATGAAAATGTTGAGAGGCTCTCTTATGCATTATTGTTGATCTAACAAAGAGCCCATATTACCTTGTATTCTCCCTTGAATTGAATGCTTGTAGATTCCAGCTTAGTCCAATGCACGTGCACTATTATTATTATCCACATCGTTCGGTCGTGCAAGTGAATGGCAATAATCATGATTATATGATGAACTGACTGAGATGAGAAAAATTGGTATGAACTCGACCTCTCTTGTTTTTGTAAATATGATTAGTCCATCGTTCCTGATTCAGCCTATTATGAATGAAACATGTTTGCAGTGAAAATTAGAGATTATAGTTGCTTATGCCATGCTTAATTAGCTAGGAGTTAATAACGGTTTACCTTGCGTGCCAACATGCTATTAAAATGGTTGTGATGTGGTATGATGGGGTGGTATCATCCTTTGAACGATTCGAGTGGCTTGACTTGGCACATGTTCACGCATGTAGTTGAAACAAAATCAACAGATCTTCTACGATATTTATGTTCATGGTGAATTATATCCTACTCATTCTTGCATTCGGTGTTGACTAATTTTAATGCATGTTCATGACTGTTGTCGCTCTCTAACTAGTCACTTCCCACTCTCTTTCTAGCCTTCACTTGTACTAAGCGGGAATACTACTTGTGCATCTAATTCCATAAACCCCAAAGTTATTCCATATGAGTCCACCATACCTTCCTATATACGGTATCTACCTGCCGTTCCAAGTAAATTTGTATGTGCCAAACTCTAAACCTTCAAACAAAAATTCTGTTTTGTATGCTCGAATAGCTCATGTATCAACTAGGGTTGTCTGTATCTTCCATGCTAGGCGGGTTATTCTCAAGAGGAGTGGACTCCGCTCCTCATTCACGAGAAAATGGCTAGTCACCGGGATGCCCAGTCCCATGCTCAAATCAAATCAAAATAATTGCAAACAAAACTCCCCAGGATTGTTGTTAGTTGGAGGCACCCGTAGTTTCAGGCAAGCCATGGATTGATGCTTGTTGGTGGTGGGGAGTATAAACTTTACCATTCAGCTTGGGAACCGCCTATAATGTGTGTACCATGGAAGATATCGAGATCTCTTAGTTGTTATGTTGAGAATGAAAGTATACCGCTCAAAATATTATTCATCTTTATTTCAAAATCGAGCTCTGGCACCTCTACAAATCCCTGCTTCCGTCTGCGAAGGGCCTACCCATTTACTTTTATGCCGAGTCATCATCCTCTTATCAAAAAGCACCAGTTAGAGAGCGCCACTATCATTTGCATGTATTACTGTTAGTTACATCGAGTATGACTTGACTGGATCTCTTTTATCATGAATTACAATGTCTAGTCAGTCCTTGATCTTTAAAGGTGCTCTACATTTATGTTTTGCGGTCTCAGAAAGGGCTAGCGAGATACCATCTTGTTATACCATATTATGATTGTTTTGAGAAAGTGTTGTCATCCGAGATTTATTATTATTGCTCGCTAGTTGATTATGCCATTGATATGAGTAAACATGAGACCTAAGTGTATTGTGAATATGGTTACTTCATAATCTTTGCTGAAAACTTGAATGCTGGCTTTACATATTTACAACAACAAGAGCAAATAGAGTTTGGAAAAGTTTTTCTTTATCACTTTCAGTTTATCAACTAAATTGCTTGAGGACAAGCAAAGGTTTAAGCTTGGGGGAGTTGATATGTCTCCGTCGTATCTACTTTTCCATACACTTTCGCCCTTGTTTTGGACTCTAACTTGCATGATTTGAATGGAACTAACCCAGACTGACGATGTTTTCAGCAGAATTGCCATGGTTTTATTTTTGTGCAGAAATAAAAGTTCTCGGAATGACCAGAAAATCAACGGAGATTATTTTTGGAATATATAAAAAAATACTAGAAGAAGAATCCACGTCAGGGGGCCCACACCCTATCCACCGGGGTGGGGGCGCGCCCCCTGCCTCGTGGGACCCCTGATGCTCCACCGACGTCCACCTTGACTCCATATATTCACTTTCTGGGAGTAAAAAAATCAGAGAGAAGGATTCATCACGTTTTACGATACGGAGCCGCCGCCAAGCCCTAAACTCTCTCGGGAGGGCTGATCTGGAGTCCGTTCGGGGCTCCGGAGAGGGGAATCCATCGCCATCGTCATCATCAACCTTCCTCCATCACCAATTTCATGATGCTCATTGCCGTGCGTGACTAATTCCATCGTAGGCTTGCTGGACGGTAATGGGTTGGATGAGATTTAACATGTAATCGAGTAAGTTTTGTTAGGGTTTGATCCCTAGTATCCACTATGTTCTGAGATTGATGTTGCTATGACTTTGCTATGCTTAATGCTTGTCACTAGGGCCCGAGTGCCATGATTTCAGATCTGAACCTATTATGTTTTCATGAATATATGTGAGTTCTTGATCCTATCTTGAAAGTCTATAGTCACCTATTATGTGTTATTATCCCTTAACCCCGAAGTGACAATAATCGGGATACTTACTGGTGATGACTGTAGTTTGAGTAGTTCATGTATTCACTATGTGTTAATGCTTTGGTCCGGTACTCTATTAAAAGGAGGCCTTAATATCCCTTAGTTTCCAATAGGACCCCGCTGCCACGGGAGGGTAGGACAAAATATGTCATGCAAGTTCTTTTCCATAAGCACGTATGATTATATTCGGAATACATGCGTACATTACATTGATGAACTGGAGCTAGTTCTATGTCACCCTATGTTATAACTGTTGCATGATTGATCGCATCCGACATAATTATCCATCACTGATCCATTGCCTATGAGCTTTTCATATACTGTTCTTTGCTTATTTACTTTTCCGTTGCTACTGTTACAATCACTATAAAACCAAAAATATTACTTTTGCTACCGTTACCACTACTATCATATTACTTTGCTACTAAACACTTTGCTGCTGATATTAAGTTTCCAGGTGTGGTTGAATTGACAACTCAGGTGCTCATACTTGAGAATATTCTTTGGCTCCCCTTGTGTCGAATCAATAAATTTGGGTTGAATACTCTACCCTCGAAAACTGTTGTGATCCCCTATACTTGTGGGTTATCAAGACTATTTTCTGGCGCCGTTGCTAGGGAGCATAGCTCTATTCTTTGAGTCACTTGGGATTTATATCTGCTTATCACTATCAAGAACTTGAAAGATCAAAGAACCAAGATTTTCCCCTCAACTACGAGGGGAGGTAAGGAACTGCCATCTAAATCTGCACTTGATTCACCTTCTGTTTTGAGTAAACTTGCGACACCTACTGCTGCTATTGATTTTGATAGGTCGCATGTTATTGATGATGCCACTTCTGCTATGCGTGATATTTATGATGAAACTATTTCTATGCTTAATACTACTGTGCCACTAGGTGAATTTCTCGATGAACAACTTGCTAGGGCTAGAGAGAATGAAATTATTGAAACTGATAATATTGATGAAAGTGATGATGAAGACTCTCCCCCTAGATATGAATTGCCTATTGTGCCTGAGGGTTATGTTATGGATGAAGAAACTGCTAGAGACTTCTTAGCTTGCAATGATAGATCCGATCTTAAGAAATTATTAGCTAAGCTCAAAGAAAAGTCTTTGAATGCTAGAATGAAATATGACCCTGCTTTTGCTACTTCACCTATCTTTATTACTGATAAGGATTATGATTTCTCTGTCGATCCCGAGTTAATTACCTTCGTTGAATCTAATCCTTTTTATGGCTATGAATCTGAAACTGTTGTGGCACATCTTACTAAATTAAATGATATAGCCACCCTGCTTACACATGATGATGCTAAAACATGGTGATGCGAAAACATGGTGATGCTAAAACATCGCTATTACTTTATCCTTATGTTGTTTCCGTTCTCATTAAAGGGTGATGCTAAAACATGGTTTAATTCTCTTGATCCTGGTTGTGTGCGTAGTCCCGAAGATATGATTTATTACTTCTCTGCTACATATTTCCCCGCTCATAAGAAACAAGCTGACTTAAGGTAAATATATAATTTTGTGCCAATTGAAGAAGAGAGTCTCCCACAAGCTTAGGGGAGGCTTCTCATATTACTTAATGCTTTGCCTGATCATCCTCTCAAGAAAAATGAAATACTTGATATCTTTTATAATGGACTAACCGATGCTTCTAGAGACTACATGGATAGTTGTGCTGGTTGTGTTTTTAGGGAAAGAACTGTTGATCAAGCTGAATTGCTATTGAATAATATGTTGACTGACGAAAATAATTGGACACTTCCTGAACCAACTCCTAAGCCAACTCTGAAGAGAAGGGGTATTCTATTTCTCAGTCATGAAGATATGTACTAGGCAAAGAAATCTATGAAAGAAAAAGGTACTAAAGCTGATGATGTTAAGAATTTACCGCCTATTGAAGAAATACATGGTGTTGATAACCCGACACACGTAGTAAAGGTAAATTCTCTCTATAGATTTGATAAATGTGAAATCCCATTTACTAAGTTCGCTAGCCAATGCTTGGATGAGTTTGATGACTTTATGGTTAAATAAGAAAACTTCAATGCTTATGTGAGTGATTATATGTCTAGAGTTAAAGGTGAACTTAAAGTTATTAGTAAACATGCTTCTATGGATACCACTCAAGTAGAACAAGTACTTAAAGCTCAGAATGATTTGCTCAATGAATTAAATAATAAGAAGAATGATAATGCTGTTAGAGTTATGGCTAGAGGTGGTAAAATGACTCAGGAACCTTTGTATCCTGAGGGCCACCCTAAGAGAATTGAGCAAGATTCTTAGAGAACTAATGTAGATGCACCTAGTTCTTCTAAGAGGAAGAAAAATAAAAATGATAGGACTTTGCATGCTTCTAGTGAACCTGTTGTTGACACACCTGAGAATCCCAAGTATATTTCTATTTTTGATGCTGAAACATAGTCTGTTAATGAACATGAACCTAGTGATAATGTTAACGACGATGTTAATGTTGATGCTCAACCTAGAAATGCTAATGATGTAGAGATTGAACCTGCTGTTGATCTTGATAACCCACAATCAAAGAATCAACGTTATGATAAGAGAGACTTCGTTGCTAGGAAATACGGTAAAGAAAGAGAACCATGGGTTCAGAAACCCATGCCTTTTCCTCCTAAACCATCCAAGAAAAAGGATGATGAGGATTTTGAGCGCTTTGCTGAAATGATTAGACCTATCTTTTTGCATATGCATTTGACTGATATGCTTAAAATGAATCCTTATGCTAAGTATATGAAGGAAATTGTTACTAATAAGAGAAAGATACCCGAAGCTGAAATTTCCACCATGCTTGCTAATTATACTTTTAAGGGTGGAATACCAAAGAAACTTGGAGATCCAGGAGTACCAACTATACCATGCTCCATTAAAAGAAACTATGTTAAGACTGCTTTATGTGATCTTGGAGCCGGTGTTAGTGTTATGCCTCTCTCTTTATATCGTAGACTTGATTTGAATAAGTTTACACCTACTGAAATATCTTTGCAAATGGCTGATAAATCAACTGCTATACCTGTCGGTATTTTTGAGGATGTGCCTGTTGTGGTTGCAAATGTTACTATTTCAACGGACTTTGTTATTCTTGATATTCCCGAGGACGATAGTATGTCTATTATTCTTGGAAGACCCTTTTTGAATAATGCAGGGGCTGTTATTGATTGCAACAAAGACATTGTCACTTTTCATGTTAATGGTAATGAGCATAGGGTACACTTTTCGAGGAAACAACCTCAAGTCCACAGTATCAATTCTATTGGAAAATTTTCAACAATTACAATTGGAGGTTTTGAATTTCCTCTTCCTACTATCAAGAAGAAATATGATATTCTTATTGTTGTAGATGTGCATATCCCCGTTGAGGTAACCTAGTGTTATTCAAAAAATCTTCGGTTTCATGTTATTCGAAATGAGTTTGTTAATAAGACCTGATCAACCTTGTTAGTGGATTCCTTTTGATGAGCATGAGATGGATGAATTTAGAAAACACAACTATCTGTACCCTCTTTTTACTTTCTCTTATTTATATTAAATAAAGTAAAAATAATATTTTTTGTCTGTTTTCTGAACTATCCATGCAATAAATAATACCCCGAAAATAAAAGTTCTCCAAATGCCATGAAAATTAAATATGATTTTTTCTAGAATATTTGAGAATATCTGGCACTGAGAACACAACAGGGGGAGAAGCCACATGCCCACGAGGGTGGAGGGCGCGCCTGTTGGGGAATGTTGCAGAAAACAAAAAAATATCCTACGTTTTCACCAAGATCCATCTATGAGTTCATCTAGAAACGAGTGATCGGATGCATCTACATACCTTTGTAGATCGCGAGCGGAAGCGTTCAAGAGAACGGGGATGAGGGAGTCGTACTCGTCGTGATCCAAATCACCGGAGATCCTAGCGCCGAACGGACGACACCTCCGCGTTCAACACATGTACGGTCAGCGTGATGTCTCCTCCTTCTTAATCCAGCAAGGGGGGAGGAGAGGTTGATGAAGATCCAGCAGCACGATGGCGTGGTGGTGGATGCAGCAGTCACCGCAGCAGGGCTTCACCGTTCTTCTGCGAGAGGGAGAGGTGTAGCAGGGGAGAGGGAGGCGCCAAGAGTCAAGGGTGCGGCTGCCCCTCCCTCCCCCCTTTATATAGGCTCCCCAAGGGGGGGCGCCGGCCCTAGGATATGGGATCTCCTAGGGGGGCGGCGGCCAAGGGTGGAGTGGCCCCCAAGGCAAGTGGGGCGCCCCCCACCCTAGGGTTTCCAACCCTAGGCGCAGGGGGTGGGCCAAGGGGGGCGCACCAGCCCACTATGGGCTGGTTCCCCTCCCCACTTCAGCCCATGGGTCCCTCTAGGATGGGTGGTCCCACCTGGTGGACCCTCGGGACCCATCCGGTGGTCCCAGTACAATACCGGTGACCCCCGAAACTCTCTTGATGGCCGAAACTGCACTTCCTATATATAATTCTTCACCTCCGGACCATTCCGGAACTCCTCGTGACGTCCGGGATCTCATCCGGGACTCCGAACAACTTTCGGGTTACTGCATATTCATATCTCTACAACCCTAGCGTCACCGAACCTTAAGTGTGTAGACCCTACTGGTTCGGGAGACATGTAGACATGACCGAGATGGCTCTCCGGTCAATAACCAACAGCGGGATCTGGATACCCATGTTGGCTCCCACATGCTCCTCGATGATCTCATCGGATGAACCACGATGTCGAGGATTCAAGCAACCCCGTATACAATTCCCTTTGTCAATCGGTACGTTACTTGCCCGAGATTCGATCGTCGGTATCCCAATACCTCGTTCAATCTCGTTACCGACAAGTCACTTTACTCGTACCGTAATGCATGAACCCGTGACTAGACACTTGGTCACTTTGAGCTCATTATGATGATGCATTACCGAGTGGGCCCAGAGATACCTCTCCGTCATACGGAGTGACAAATCCCAGTCTTGATCCGTGTCAACCCAATAGACACTTTCGGAGATACCCGTAGTATACCTTTATAGTCACCCAGTTACGTTGTGATGTTTGGTACACCCAAAGCACTCCTACGGTATCCGGGAGTTACACGATCACATAGTCTAAGGAAAAGATACTTGACATTGGAAAAACTCTAGCAAACGAACTATACGATCTTGTGCTATGTTTAGGATTGGGTCTTGTCCATCACATCATTCTCCTAATGATGTGATCTCGTTATCAATGACATCCAATGTCCATAGTCAGGAAACCATGACTATCTGTTGATCAACGAGCTAGTCAACTATAGGCTTACTAGGGACATGTTGGTGTCTATGTATTCACACATGTATTACGATTTCTGGATAACACAATTATAGCATGAATAAAAGACAATTATCATGAACAAGGAAATATAATAATAATCCTTTTATTATTGCCTCTAGGGCATATTTCCAACAGTCTCCCACTTGCACTAGAGTCAATAATCTAGTTACATTGTGATGAATCGAACACCCATGGAATTCTGGTGTTGATCATGTTTTGCTCTAGGGAGAGGTTTAGTCAACGGATCTGCTACATTCAAGTCCGTATGTACTTTACAAATATCTATGTCTCCATCTTGAACATTTTCACGAATGGAGTTGAAGCGATGCTTGATGTGCCTGGTCTTCTTGTGAAACCTGGGCTCCTTGGCAAGTGCAATAGCTCCAGTGTTGTCACAGAAGAGTTTGATCGGCCCCGACACATTGGGTATGACTCCTAGGTCGGTGATGAACTCCTTCACCCAAATTGCTTCATGCGCTGCCTCCGAGGCTGCCATGTACTCCGCTTCACATGTAGATCCCGCCACGATGCTCTGCTTGCAACTGCACCAGCTTACTGCCCCACCATTCAAAATATACACGTATCCGGTTTGTGACTTAGAGTCATCCAGATCTATGTCGAAGCTAGCATCGACGTAAGCCTTTACGACGAGCTCTTCGTCACCTCCATAAACGAGAAACATTTCCTTAGTCCTTTTCAGGTACTTCAGGATATTCTTGACCGCTGTCCAGTGTTCCTTGCCGGGATTACTTTGGTACCTACCTGCCAAACTTACGGCAAGGTTTACATCAGGTCTGGTACACAACATGGCATACATAATAGAACCTATGGCTGAGGCATAGGGGATGACACTAATCTCTTCTATATCTTCTGCCGTGGTCGGACATTGAGCTGAGCTCAATTTCACACCTTGCAACACAGGCAAGAACCCCTTCTTAGACTGATCCATATTGAACTTCTTCAATATCTTATCAAGGTATGTGCTTTGTGAAAGACCTATGAGGCGTCTTGATCTATCTCTATAGATCTTGATGCCTAATATATAAGCAGCTTCTCCAAGGTCCTTCATTGAAAAACTCTTATTCAAGTAGGCCTTAATGCTGTCCAAAAGCTCTATATCATTTCCCATCAAAAGTATGTCATCTACATATAATATGAGAAATGCTACAAAGCTCCCACTCACTTTCTTGTAAACGCAGGCTTCTCCATAAGTCTGCATAAACCCAAACGCTTTGATCATCTCATCAAAGCGAATGTTCCAACTCCGAGATGCTTGCACCAGCCCATAAATCGAGCGTTGGAGCTTGCACACCTTGTCAGCATTCTTAGGATCGACAAAACCTTCCGGCTGCATCGTATACAATTCTTCCTTAAGGAAACCATTAAGGAATTCCGTTTTGACGTCCATTTGCCATATCTCACAATCATAGAATGCGACAATTGCTAACATGATTCGGACGGACTTCAGCTTCGCTATCGGTGAGAAAGTCTCATCGTAGTCAACCCCTTGAACTTGTCGATAACCCTTAGCGACAAGCCGAGCTTTATAGATGGTCACATTACCATCCGTGTCTGTCTTCTTCTTAAAGATCCTTTATTTTCTATGGCTCGCCACTCAATGGGCAAGTCAGTCAATGTCCATACTTCGTTTTCATACATGGATCCTATCTCGGATTTCATGGCTTCCGGCCATTTGTCGGAATCTGGGCCCGCCATCGCTTCTTCACAGTTCGAAGGTTCTCCGTTGTCTAACAACATGATTTCCAAGACAGGGTTGCCGTACCACTCTGGTGCGGAACGTGTCCTTGTGGACCTACAAAGTCCAGTAGCAACTTGATATGAAGTTTCATGATCATCATCATTAACTTCCTCTCTAGTCGGTGCAGGCACCTCAGGAACATTTTATTGAGTTGCACCACTTTCTGGTTCAAGAGGTAATACTTCATCAAGTTCTACGTTCCTCCCACTTACTTCTTTCGAGAGAAACTCTTTCTCTAGAAAGGATCCATTCTTGGCAACAAAGATCTTGCCTTCGGATCTGAGGTAGAAGGTATACCCAATAGTTTCTTTAGGGTATTCTATGAAGACACATTTTTCCGACTTGGGTTCGAGCTTTTCAGGTTGAAGTTTCTTGACATAAGCATCGCATCCCCAAACTTTTAGAAACGACAGCTTAGGTTTCTTCCCAAACCATAATTCTTACGGTGTCGTCTCAACGGATTTCGACGGAGCCCTATTTAAAGTGAATGCGGCAGTCTCTAAAGCATAGCCCCAAAATGATAGTGGTAAATCGGTAAGAGACATCATAGATCGCACCATATCTAATAGAGTGCGATTACGATGTTCAGACACACCATTACGCTGAGGTGTTCCAGGCGGTGTGAGTTGTGAAACTATTCCACTTTTTCTTAAGTGTGTGCCAAATTCGTGACTCAAGTATTCTCCTCCACAATCTGATCGCAAGAACTTGATTTTCCTGTCACGTTGATTCTCAACCTCACTCTGAAATTCCTTGAACCTTTCAAAGGTCTCAGACTTGTGTTTCATTAAGTAGACATACCCATATCTACTCAAGTCATCAGTGAGGGTGAGAACATAACGATAACCACCGCGAGACTCAACACTCATTGGACCGCACACATCAGTATGTATGATTTCCAATAAGTTGGTTGCTCGCTCCATTGTTCCTGAGAACGGAGTCTTGGTCATTTTACCCATGAGGCATGGTTCGCATGTGTCAAATGATTCATAATCAAGAGACTCTAAAAGTCCATCTGCATGGAGCTTCTTCATGCGTTTGACACCTATGTGACCAAGGCGGCAGTGCCACAAGTATGTGGGACTATCATTATCAACCTTACATCTTTTGGTACTCACACTATGAATATGTGTAGCATTACACTCGAGATTCATTAAGAATAAACCATTCACCATCGGAGCATGACCATAAAACATATCTCTCATATAAATAGAACAACCATTATTCTCGGATTTAAATGAGTAGCCATCTCGTATTAGATGAGATCCTGATACAATGTTCATGCTCAAACATGGCACTAAATAACAATTATTGAGTTTCAAAACTAATCCCGTAGGTAAATGTAGAGGTAGCGTGCCGACGGCGATCACATCGACCTTGGAACCATTCCCGACGCGCATCGTCACCTCGTCCTTCGCCAGTCTCCGCTTATTCCGCAGCTCCTGCTTTGAGTTACAAATGCGAGTAACTGCACCGGTATCAAATACCCAGGAGCTACTACGAGTACTGGTAAGGTACACATCAATTACATGTATATCACATATACCTTTCGTTTTGCCGGCCTTCTTGTCCGCTAAGTATTTGGGGCAGTTCCGCTTCCAGTGACCACTTTCCTTGCAATAAAAGCACTCAGTCTCGGGCTTGGGTCCATTCTTTGGCTTCTTCCCGGCAGCTTGCTTACCGGGCGCGGCAACTCCCTTGCCGTCCTTCTTGAAGTTCTTCTTACCCTTGCCCTTCTTGAACTTAGTGGTTTTATTCACCATCAACACTTGATGTTCCTTTTTGACTTCTACCTCTGCTGATTTCAGCATTGCAAATACTTCAGGAATGGTCTTTTCCATCCCCTGCATATTGAAGTTCATCACAAAGCTCTTGTAGCTCGGTGGAAGCGACTGAAGGATTCTGTCAATGACCGCGTCATCCGGGAGATTAACTCCCAGTTGAGTCAAGCGGTTATGTAACCCAGGCATAGTGAGTATGTGCTCACTGACAGAACTGTTTTCCTCCATCTTACAGCTGAAGAACTTGTCGGAGACTTCATATCTCTCGACCCGGGCATGAGCTTGAAAAACCATTTTCAGCTCTTTGAACATCTCATATGCTCCGTGTCTCTCAAAACGCTTTTGGAGCCCCGGCTCTAAGCTGTAAAGCATGCCGCACTGAACGAGGGAGTAATCATCGGTACATGTCTGCCAAGCGTTCATAATGTCTTGTTCTGCAGGGAGAGCAGGTGGTTCACCTAGCGGTGCTTGTAGGACATAATCTTTCTTGGCAGCTATGAGGATGATCCTCAGGTTCCGGACCCAGTCCGTATAGTTGCTGCCATCGTCTTTCAGCTTGGTTTTCTCTAGGAACACGTTGAAGTTGAGGACAACGTTGGCCATTTGATCTACAAGACATATTGTAAATATTTTATACTAAGTTCATAATAATTAAGTTCATCTATTTAATGAACTCCAACTCAGATAGACATCCCTCCAGTCAACTAAGTATAACATGATCCGAGTTAACTAGGCCGTGTCCGATCATCACATGAGACGGATTAGTCAACATCGGTGAACATCTTCATGTTGATCGTATCTTCTATACGACTCATGCTCGACCTTTCGGTCTTCTGTGTTCCGAGGCCATGTCTGTACATGCTAGGCTCGTCAAGTCAACCTAAGTGTTTGCATGTGTAAATCTGTCTTACACCCGTGGTATGTGAACGTTGGAATCTATCACACCCGATCATCACGTGGTGCTTCGAAACAACGAACTGTCACAACGGTGCACAGTTAGGGGGAACACTTTCTTGAAATTATTATGAGGGATCATCTTATTTACTACCGTCGTTCTAAGTAAACAAGATGCAAAAACATGATAAACATCACATGCAATCAAGTAATAATAGTGACATGATATGGCCAATATCACATAGCTCCTTTGATCTCCATCTTGGGGCTCCATGATCATCTTGTCACCGGCATGACACCATGATCTCCATCATCATGATCTCCATCATCGTGTCTCCATGAAGTTGCTCGCCAACTATTACTTCTACTACTATGGCTAACACGTTTAGCAATAAAGTAAAGTAATTTACATGGCGTTTCTCAATGACACACAGGTCATACAAAAAATAAAGACAACTCCTATGGCTCCTGCCGGTTGTCATACTCATCGACATGCAAGTCGTGATTCCTATTACAATAGCATGAACATCTCATACATCACATATATATCATTCATCATTCATCACAAATTTGGCCATATCACATCACAAAACACTTGATGCAAAAACAAGTTAAACGTCCTCTAATTGTTGTTGCAAGTTTTACGTGGCTGCAATAGGGTTCTAGCAAGAACGTTTTCTTACCTATGTGAAAGCCACAACGTGATTTGTCAACTTCTATTTACCCTTCATAAGGACCCTTTTCATCGAATCCGCTCCAACTAAAGTGGGAGAGACAGACACCCGCCAGCCACCTTATGCAACTAGTGCATGTCAGTCGGTGGAACGGGTCTCACGTAAGCATACGTGTAAGGTTGGTCTGGGCCTCTTCATCCCACAATACTGCTGAAGCAAAATAAGACTAGTAGCGGCAAGAAATTTGACAACATCTACGCCCACAACAAATTGAGTTCTACTCGTGCAAAGAGAACTACACATAGACCTAGCTCATGATGCCACTGTTGGGGAACGTTGAAGAAAACAAAAAAAATTCCTACGTTTTCACCAAGATCCATCTATGAGTTCATCTAGCAATGAGTGATCGGATGCATCTACATACCTTTGTAGATCGCGAGCGGAAGCTTTCAAGAGAACGGGGATGAGGGAGTCGTACTCGTCGTGATCCAAATCACCGGAGATCCTAGCGCCGAACGGACGTCACCTCCGCGTTCAACACACGTACGGTCAGCGTGACGTCTCCTCCTTCTTGATCCAGCAAGGGGGAAGGAGAGGTTGATGAAGATCCAGCAGCACGACGGCGTGGTGGTGGATGCAGCAGTCACCGCAGTAGGGCTTCGCCGTTCTTCTGCGAGAGGGAGAGGTGTAGCAGGGGAGAGGGAGGCGCCAAGAGTTAAGGGTGCGGCTGCCCCTCCCTCCCCCCTTTATATAGGCTCCCCAAGGGGGGGGGGCGCCGCCCCTAGGAGATGGGATCTCCTAGGGGGGCGGCGGCCAAGGGTGGAGTGGCCCCTAAGGCAAGTGCCCCCCCACCCAAGGGTTTCCAACCCTAGGCGTAGGGGGTGGGCCAAGGGGGGCGCACCAGCCCACTATGGGCTAGTTCCCCTCCCCACTTCAGCCCGTGGGGCCCTCCAGGATGGGTGGTCCCACCCGATGGACCCCCGGGACCCATCCGGTGGTCCCGGTACAATACCGGTGACCCCCGAAACTCTCCTGATGGCCGAAACTGCACTTCCTATATATAATTCTTCACCTCTGGACCATTCCGGAACTCCTCATGACGTCCGAGATCTCATCCGGGACTCCGAACAACTTTCAGGTTACTGCATATTCATATATCTACAACCCTAGCGTCACCGAACCTTAAGTGTGTAGACCCTACGGGTTCGGGAGACATGTAGACATGACCGAGATGGCTCTCCGGTCAATAACCAACAGCGGGATCTGGATACCCATGTTGGCTCCCACATGCTCCTCGATGATCTCATCGGATGAACCACGATGTCGAGGATTCAAGCAACCCCGTATACAATTCCCTTTGTCAATCGGTATGTTACTTGCCCGAGATTCAATCGTCGGTATCCCAATACCTCGTTCAATCTCGTTACCGGCAAGTCACTTTACTCGTACCATAATGCATGATACCGTGACCAGACACTTGGTCACTTTGAGCTCATTATGATGATGCATTACCGAGTGGGCCCAGAGATACCTCTCTATCATACGGAGTGACAAATCCCAGTCTTGATCCGTGTCAACCCAACAGACACTTTCGGAGATACCCGTAGTATACCTTTATAGTCACCCAGTTACGTTGTGACGTTTGGTACACCCAAAGCACTCTTACGGTATCCGGGAGTTACACGATCTCATGGTCTAAGGAAAAGATACTTGACATTGGAAAAACTCTAGCAAACGAACTATACGATCTTGTGCTATGTTTAGGATTGGGTCTTGTCCATCACGTCATTCTCCTAATGATGTGATCTCGTTATCAATGACATCCAATGTCCATAGTCAGGAAACCATGACTATATGTTGTTCAACGAGCTAGTCAACTAGAGGCTTACTAGGGACATGTTGGTGTCTATGTATTCACACATGTATTACGATTTCCGGATAACACAATTATAGCATGAATAAAAGACAATTATCATGAACAAGGAAATATAATAATAATACTTTTATTATTGCCTCGAGGGCATATTTCCAACTGCGCCCCCGTGCCTCGTGGGCCCCACGTGGGTCCCCTCCACTTATCCTTGCACCCACACACTTCGTCTTGCTCCAAAAAAATCACTAGCCAGCTCAAACCCGAGTACTTGCTCATGTTGCTGCCATTTTTGATCTCCTTGCTCAAAGCTCCTCTGACAAAACTGCTTTGGGGGATTGTTCTTTGGTATGTGACTCCTCCAATGGTCCAATTAGTTTTTGTTCTAGTGCTTTATTTATTGTAAATTTTTGCTGCTTAGCTGACCCTGTTCTTGAGCTTGCGTGTCAAATTTATGTTGTCAAAAGTAGTTTTAATGCATGATATAGCCTCTAGGCACTTGTAGGAGTAGTTGCTATCAATCTTGTTGAGTTTGGTTCACTTTTATTTTAAGTTACTAAAAATTTCAGAAATTTTCAGTAAAAGATAAAGAGATTTTTGAGGGGCTCATCGAGCCGAAGCTCGAAGGATAAGAAAGGTGAAGAGAACAAGAAACCCAAGTAATATCTCCCTCGTACTGCGGAGGTTCGGCCATGTAAATGGCCTTGTGATGAGTTCTTGAGAGAAGCTGGGATTCATGAAGATTTTTATCATTTGTCTGAGAATGCAGGCCTCACCGCCTTCCTCCACGACCAGCGTGAATAGTACCTCTTACTCACCAATATCTTTGTGCAAAATTTTCATTTCCAGGCTAGGAGATCACCACCTTCGGTGGAATTTTATTTATATGATGAGCATAAGGAGATGTCACTTTATGATTTTTGCCGGGTCTGTTTGATACCCTTTGAGGGCAGCATAGAGGAACCACATCATAATGATGTGGAGGGATTTATTGATATGATTGCTGTAGGGGAAACGAGGAAAGTTTCCGATGTAAGAATCACTAGCATACATTTTCCTGTTCTACGTTACTTCGCAATATTTGGTAGAAGATGCTTAATTGGTCGCGGGAACTGTGCACTCCCCCTGATATTGTTATTTTGCGCCATGCCTTGTTCCATGATACTACTTTGTGTTTAGGCGCTATTGTTGCTAAACGGTTAAATCTGAACCATACTAAGGGCCCCGTCCTCGGAGGCATCTTCGCCTCGCGCATTGCTGCACACTTTAACATACCTATCAGGCATTATGAGAAAGAGGAAAAGTTGCTACCTCCTATCAGGCATTATGAAAATGTTGAGAGGTTCTCTTATGCATTATTATTGATCTAACAAAGAGCCCATATTACCTTGTCTTCTCCCTCGAATTGAATGCTTGCAGATTCTAGCTTAGTCCAACGCACGTGCACTATTATTATTACACACACCGTTCGGTCGTGCAAGTGAAAGGCAATAATGATGATTATATGATGAACTGATTGAGATGAGAAAAGCTGGTATGAACTCAACCTCTCTTGTTTTTGTAAATATGATTAGTCCATCGTTCCTGATTCAGCCTATTATGAATGAAACATGTTTGCAATGAAAATTAGAGATTATAGTTGCTTATGCCATGCTCAATTAGCTAGGAGTTTATAATGGTTTACCTTGCATGCCAACATGCTATTTAAATGGTTGTGATGTGGTATGATGGGGTGGTATCGTCCTTTGAACGATTCGAGTGGCTTGACTTGGCACATGTTCACGCATGTAGTTGAAACAAAATCAACAGATCCTCTACGATATTTATGTTCATGGTGAATTATATCCTACTCATTCTTGCATTCGGTGTTGACTAATTTTAATGCATGTTCATGACTGTTGTCGCTCTCTAGCTGGTCGCTTCCCAGTCTCTTTCTAGCCTTCACTTGTACTAAGCGGGAATACTGCTTGTGCATCCAATTCCATAAACCCCAAAGTTATTCCATATGAGTCCACCATACCTTCCTATATACGGTATCTACCTGCCGTTCCAAGTAAATTTGTATGTACCAAACTCTAAACCTTCAAATAAAAATTCTGTTTTGTATGCTCGAATAGCTCATGTATCAACTAGGGCTGTCTGTATCTTCCATGCTAGGAGGGTTATTCTCAAGAGGAGTGGACTCCGCTCCTCATTCACGAGAAAATGGCTAGTCACCGGGATGCCTAGTCCCATGCTCAAATCAAATCAAAATAATTGCAAACAAAACTCCCCAGGATTGTTGTTAGTTGGAGGCACCCGTTGTTTCGGGCAAGCCATGGATTTATGCTTGTTGGTGGTGGGGGAGTATAAACTTTACCATTCCGCTTGGGAATCGCCTATAATGTGTGTACCATGGAAGATATTGAGATCTCTTAGTTGTTATGTTGACAATGAAAGTATACCGCTCAAAATATTATTCATCTTTATTTCAAAATAGAGATCTAGCACCTCTACAAATCCCTGCTTCCCTCTGCGAAGGGCCTATCCATTTACTTTTATGCTGAGTCATCATCCTCTTATCAAAAAGCACCAGTTAGAGAGCACCGCTATCATTTGCATGTATTACTGTTAGTTACATTGAGTATGACTTGACTAGATCTCTTTTACCATGAATTACAATGTCTAGTCAGTCCTTGATCTTTAAAGGTGCTCTGCATTTATGTTTTGCGGTCTCAGAAAGGGCTAGCAAGATACCATCTTGTTATATCATATTATGATTGTTTTGAGAAAGTGTTGTCATCCGAGATTTATTATTATTGCTCGCTAGTTGATTATGCCATTGATATGAGTAAACATGAGACCTAAGTGTATTGTGAATATGGTTAGTTCATAATCTTTGCTGAAAACTTGAATGCTGGCTTTACATATTTACAACAACAAGAGCAAACAGTGTTTGTAAAAGTTTTTCTTTATCACTTTCAGTTTATCGACTGAATTGCTTGAGGACTAGCAAAGGTTTAAGCTTGGGGGAGTTGATACGTCTCCGTCGTATCTACTTTTCCAAACACTTTTGCCTTTGTTTTGGACTCTAACTTGCATGATTTGAATGGAACTAACCCAGACTGACGCTGTTTTTAGCGGAATTGCCATGGTGTTATTTTTGTGCAGAAATAAAAGTTCTCGGAATGACCTGAAAAATCAACGGATATTATTTTTGGAATATATAAAAAATACCGGAAGAAGAATCAACGTCAGGGGGCCCACACCCTGTCCACGAGGGTGGGGGGCGCGCCTACCCCCCTGGGCGCGCCCCCTGCCTGGTGGGCCCCCTGATGCCCACTGACGTCCACCTTGACTCCATATATTCATTTTCGGGGAGAAAAAATCAGAGAGAAGGATTCATCACGTTTTACGATACGAAGCCGCTGCCAAGCCCTAAACACTCTCGGGAGGGCTGATCTAGAGTCCGTTCGGGGCTCCAGAGAGGGGAATCCGTCGCCATCGTCATCATCAACCTTCCTCCATCACCAATTTCATGATGCTCATCGCCGTGCGTGAGTAACTCCATTGTAGGCTTGCTGGACGGTGATTGGTTGGATGAGATTTATCATGTAATCGAGTTAGTTTTGTTAGGGTTTGATCCCTAGTATCCATTATGTTCTGAGATTGATGTTGCTATGACTTTGCTATGCTTAATGCTTGTCACTAGGGCCCGAGTGCCATGATTTCAGATCTGAACCTATTATGTTTTCATGAATATATGTGAGTTCTTCATCCTATCTTGCAAGTCTATAGTCACCTATTACGTGTTATGATCCGTTAACCCCGAAGTGACAATAATCGGGATAGTTACCGGTGATGACCTGTAGCGACCTGACCTCAAACGCTCAAGTCTCTGTGCTTCAGTGTCATCCCTGGATTGGTAATGCTGACACACACTATACTCGAGGATTTATAACAGAGTAGCAGTCACACACTTATTACATCGAATGTCTCAAAAGAGAACTTATTACAATAAATATGGCTTAAGGCCATCTAATACGAAAACAACAGAAGGCTTGGAAGATAAAGTGAGTCCATCAACTCCAACGGCATAGCTGAGCTAAATGACAACGACCTAACAAACCTTACTCCTTGTCTAAAAAGTCTGCAACATAATACGTTGCAGCCCGAAAACGGGTCAGCACATGCAATATGCTGGCAAAGTAACACAGTAGAGCAAGAACAGAATAATACTATCACTACATGCATATTTAACTAGTGGAAAGCTCTATGGTTACAGTTTTTGCGAAAAGCCAATTTTTCCCTACAACAAAGGAATAGATTATTTAACTATCGTGGTAGTTGAAACATCATTGAGAAGGTTCCTCCAACTCAATCCCAATTAAAGTAACTAACAACCCAACAATATTATTTTAGAGTGATGAGATACTTATGATACTCCAAGTACTAGATACTCAAGATTTTCATAACCGGGGACACGGCTAACCATGATTAGTTTATACACTCTGCAGAGGTTTGTGCACTTTTCCCCACAAGACCCGATCCCCTCCGTTGGATTTCTCGCACTACATGGTGTTTGAGAAACGGATGACCGAGACACAGTCTTTCAGAAGCATTAACCCTTACTCCGGGCAGACCATACCAACCTACATCCCTCTACCTGCTGATCTACCTCTTCGGGAGCTTCACGCAACCTACTCAACTATGCTAGAGCCCATAATAGCTTGTGGCTGCACACGGAAGTTTCTAGCATGAAAATATCTCAGATCCCTTTGAGCCTGGGTGGCGGACCATAGGATTATCACACGGGTACTCCGGGATATCCGAGGACAACACTGGGTTCTCCAGGTGCCCAACAAACAATCCACCCAGATGTGTATTCAAGTTGCCACCTTAAGTTGAACCATTAATTAACAATCTCACATCTGTCATGGATTTCACTCACCCAAACCACGTCTACCAGCATAGCATAACAATATAAGCAATACGTAGAAGTAACTCCCAAGGGTTTGAATATAACCGGGCAATAGGTTCTACCTCATCAACTACTTCCCAACCCACATGTTAATCACATCCTAACCATGCAATGTTTGAGGATTGGAACTAATGCATAAAAACTGGGTGCTAAAGGGGTATGATCAAAGTGTTACTTGCCTTGCTGATGATCCGCAAAACCTAGGGACTCATCGTAGCAGGCTTTGCACTCTGGTGTTCTATCGTAAACAAACAATAGCATACATAAGCAATCAAGCAAAGAAACACGGGTAAATCTCAAATAAGAAGATCTAAGCAGAAAGTTCAACTTAAGAACTCCGGTTTGCAAAAAGAATCAAATCAAAACAGAGCAACGAAACTCAAACTACGAAGGAAACAAGATTCATTTACTAATCTGGACTAAGGTCAAATTTTACAGTAGCAAAAACTTGTTCAAGTTGGCTAAACGGAAAGAGGGTTTTGAGACGAAGATCTAGGCGCTTGAATCACCTGATTCCGACAAACGAGCGAAAAGATAAACTAAAACGAAAATCGGATCAGAAATCGCGATTCAAAATAATCACGGAAAATCTGAGAAAAAGAAAACTGACGAACAGGCTAACGAACGAGCATTCGTTGTCTGTAACTAACGAGTGAACTCCGTTCGTTAAAACAAACGTACGGACGAACGTCCGCAAAGTAACTAAACCAAAAAAACCGGTGAACCGATCTAAAAAAATGAACTAAGGTTTCTAAAAAAACCGAATCGATTTTTTTTATAAAAAAACCGAACGACGCTATACCTCCGGCGAGGTCCGGCGCGCGGGCGGCTCTGGCAAGCATGGCGGGGCGGCGCGGGGCAGCGGCGGCGCGGCGCATCGGCAGTGGGGTGTCGGCTTGCGGAGGCGGGTGGCGCGGGCAAGCGGCGGGGCGGCTCGGGCTCCAGGGGGTGGCTTATAAGGAGGGGTCGGCGACTTGGGGGAGGGGGCAAGGCGGCGTGGGAGTCCCGGCCGGACTCTGCTTCACGGCGGCGGCGCTCTCGGTCTCCCGAGGGGAGAGGAGGCGCGGGTGGCATGGGCCGGCTCGGCTGGGCTTCGGCCCAGTCGGGCGCTGGAACTTTTTTTAAATAATTCCGCCGAACTAAAACAAATCCTAGAAAATAATATAAAATTCTAAAAATGCCAAAATAAATTTTCTCCATCTAAATAAAATATTTAGAACACGATGAACATTTTCTTGGCCCTAAAATGCAACTTTGAAAAACGTGCATTTTTTCTAATTCAAATAAAATAGCAATAAACTCCAAATAAAATCAAATATTTGATTTTAATCTTTTTCCTCCAATATTTCATTTAGTTTGGAGAAGTCATATTATCTCCTCTCATATATTTTAATATGAACTATTTTCAGAGAGAAAAATAATTAAAACCAAAAATCCTCGTTTCGATATTTGATAAAACTCAAATATGAAAATAGGGAAATCCCCAACTCTCTCCGAGGGTCCTTGAGTTGCTTAGGATTTCGAGGATCGCAAAACGAAGTGCAATAAAATATGATATGCATGAATGATCTATGTATAACATTCCAAATTGAAAATTTGGGATTTACTAACCTACC
Organism: Triticum aestivum; assembly: GCF_018294505.1. NCBI lineage: Eukaryota > Viridiplantae > Streptophyta > Magnoliopsida > Poales > Poaceae > Triticum > Triticum aestivum. The sequence continues at coordinate 381,362,247 of NC_057806.1, read as the reverse complement.
CCCCTTAAGATGAATCTCGCCCTCGAGATTCGGGTTGGCTAGAGAATAGGTGTGGGTGGTCTTTGTGAAGATCATCCTCTCGTTCCCAGGTGGCTTCATCCTCGGTATGGTGGCTCCACTGAACTTTGCAAAACTTAATAACCTTGTTGCGGGTGACTCGGCTGGCAAATTCGAGAATCCTGACTGGCTTCTCCTCATAGGTCAAATCACTGTCCAACTGAATTGCCTCCAAGGGTACTGTATCTCTTAACGGTATATCGGCCATCTCGGCATGACACTTCTTCAGCTGTGAAACATGAAATACATCATGGACTCCTGACAGTCCTTCTAGTAACTCCAACTTGTAGGCAACTTCTCCCATACGTTCCAAAATTCGATACGGTCCTACAAATCTCGGGGCTAACTTTGCCTTAACTCCAAAACGTTTCACTCCTCGCAGGGTGATACTTGCAGATATGCTCTGTCTCCAATTTCATAGGTTATTTCCTTGCGTTTCGAATCTGCATAACTCTTCTGCCTGGACTGAACTATCTTTAGTCTATCTCTGATCAACTTAACTTTCTCTTCGGACTCTTTGATCAAATCTGGTCCAACCAACTGCCGGTCTCCGACTTCATCCCACATCAACGGTGTTCTGCACCTTCGTCCATACAGGGCTTCGAACAGTGCCATTTTCAAATTGGCTTGGTAGCTATTGTTGTATGAGAACTCCGCGTAGGGAAAATTGTCGTCCCAACTAGATCTGTAATCTAGCGCACATGCTCTCAACATATCCTCCAGAATCTGGTTGACTCTCTCGGTCTGTCCATCCGTCTGCGGGTGGAATGCCGTACTGAACTCCAACCTTGTCCCCAAAGTTTGGTGCAGCTGATGCCAAAACTTTGAAGTTAACTGTATCCCTCTATCCGATACGATGGTCCTCAGAACTCCATGCAGACATACGATCCTGGTCATATATATCTTGGCCAACTTTGCACTTGTATAGGTGGTTTTCACTGGGATAAAATGAGCTACTTTGGTCAAGCGATCCACTACTACCCATATAGAATCATATCCTGATTTGGTCCTGGGCAATCCGGTGATGAAATCCATGCCAAGTTTATCCCACTTCCATTCTGGTATCGGCATAGGCTGTAACAATCCTGCTGGCTTTTGATGTTCAGCCTTCATTCTCTGACATACATCACATATGGCTACATACTCGGCAATATCCTTCTTCATACTAGTCCACCAGAAATGCTCCTTCAAATCCAAATACATCTTGGTGTTTCCGGGGTGTATAGAGTATGGTGAGTCATGAGCCTCCTGAAGTATTAACTTCCTGATCTCTGTGTTGTTGGGCACATAAACACGGTCCTCGAACCATAAGGTGCCGTGCTCATCTTCACGAAAAGCTTTGGCCTTTCCTTCGCTCATTCTCTCTTTTATCTCGGCAACCTCTTTGTCATCCTTCTGAGCTTCTCGAATCTTTCCTAACAATGTAGGCTGAACCTCCATTGTTGCAACAAAATCTCTAGGAACAATCTCCAATCGAAGTTTCCTGAGATCATATACTAACTACTTCAGCAATCCCGTGCTCACTAGGGTATTAGCATAACTCTTCCAACTCAAGGCATTTGCTACGACATTAGCCTTGCCTGGATGATAGTGAAGCTTCATGTCATAATCCTTTATAAGCTCCAACCATCTCCTCTGTGTTCAGCTCCTTTTGTGTGAAAATGTACTTCAAACTCTTATGATCCGTGTACACATCACAACGATTTCCAATAAGGTAATGTCTCCAAGTCTTCAACGCATGCACTACGGCAGCCAACTCCAAATCATGCGTGGCATAATTCAACTCGTGCGTTTTCAGTTGTCACGAGGCATACAAAACAACTCTTCCGTCCTGCATAAGTACACTTCCAAGTCCTAGGCGAGAGGCATCGCATTACACTTGAAGCTCCTTACGTATATCCGGTAGAATCAGCACTGGGGCTATAGTCAAACGTTTCTTTAACTCCTGAAAACTCGCCTCACATTCTTCTGTCCATTTAAATTTGGTATCCTTCTTCAATAACCCCGTCATTGGCTTCACAATTTTGAAAAATTCTCAATGAATCTCCGATAGTATCCTGCGAGTCCAAGAAACTGCGGATCTCGCTAACTGAAGTGGGTGCCAACAATTTAGTGACTGACTAAACCTTGGTAGGATCTACTGCTACACCTTCTCCTGATATAACATGTCCAAGGAATCCAACTTCCTTCAGCCAAAACTCGCGTTTGCTGAACTTGGCATACAACTGATGTTCCCTGAGTTTCTCGAGAACGAAGCGCAAATGCTCTTCGTGCTCCTCCTCATTATTCGAGTATACCATTATATCATCAATGAACACCATAGCGAACTTATCCAAATATTCCATGAACACTTTGTTCATCATGCTCATGAAGTAGGCAGGGGCGTTAGTCAGTCCAAACGACATGACCGTATATGCATACAACCCGTACCATGTGGTGAATGCTGTCTTCGGTATGTCCTTCTCTCGTATCTTCAGCTGGTGATATCCAGATCGAAAATCGATCTTTGAAAACACCTTAGCTCCTTGCAGCTGGTCAAACAAATCATTAATCATCGGCAGTGGGTATTTGTTCTTGATCGTCACCTCATTTAACGCACGATAATCAATAACCATTCTTAAAGACTTATCCTTCTTCTCGACCAAAAGCACTGGGGCTCCCCACGGTGATGAGCTCCGTCTAATGTAACCTTTCTCCACTAACTCCTTGATCTGTTTCTTAATCTCCTCCAGATCATTTGTGGGCATCCGATATGGTCTCTTCGATATAGGCCCGGTGCCTGGCAATAACTCTATCAAAAACTCGATGTCTCGACCTGGTGGCATGCCTGGTAACTCTTCTGGAAAAACATCCGGGTAATCCTTGACTACATGCATTTCCTCCTGAACAACTCCCATGAGGGTATTCACTTGGCTAGTTCTTGGTGCATGCTTAGATACATACTTGATCCTTTTTCCCTCCGGGGTGGTGAGACAAATCGACTTACTAACACAGTCAATGCTTCCTCCATACTTTGAGATCCAATCCATTCCTAATATCACATCCAATCCTTGTGACTCCAAGATTATTAGGTCGAAGGGAAAAACATGGCTACCAATGTTTAAGGGTATCTGGTCGCACCATCGACTAGCCATATACTCTGCTCCAGGTGAACTTACTAACAAATGGGTCCTAAGGGTTTGGGTTGGTAGTTTAAACTTATCCACGAATTCCCTTGATATGTATGAATGTGATGCACAAGTATCAAAAAGAACAAGGGCGGTAAAAGACTTAACCAAAAACTTACCAATAACCGCATCTGGCTGCTCTTCAACCTCCTCCACGTTGACGTGGTTCACTTGTCCTTTGCTGAATGGATTGGGCTTCTTCCTAGCGCTCCCATTGCCATTTCCATTCTTCGCTTCAGGGCACTCCGTGGCATAGTGTCCAGTCTTCCCGCACTTGAAACAAGTAATGTGGCTTAGGTCTCTCTTCGTGGGTGTGGCTGGATTGGAACGGTTCTGATTGCTGCTTGCTCCATTCCCATTCCCATTCCTTGGTCCAGTATGACTATGGTAACTTCCTCCATTATGGGTGTGGCCTCCATGGTTATGAACAAGTCCTCCCGAGTTCAGGGTTAGGCGAGGCTTCTGCTAAGCTCCTGAATTATACCTTCCTTCTCCATACTTCCTCTTACAGCTCTCAATCTGCTGCTGCTTCCCTTCAATCATAAGAGCTTTATCTACCAACTCCTGGTAGTTATTGAATGTTTCCACCATCAACTGTATGCTCATCTCATCATTCAGCCCTTCCATAAACGTCTCCTGCTTTGCGGCATCTGTGGCCACATCATCAGGGGCATAATGGGATAACTTGCTAAACTAATCCGTGTACCAAGCCACAATACGGTTCCCCTGGCGTAAGTTGCGAAACTCATGCTTCTTCATACTCATAGCTCCAGTTGAGACATGGGCTGTACGGAAAGCTTGTTGAAACTGATCCCACATAACAGTGGCTATAGGGTAGGTGACCGTGTAATTCTCCCACCATGAGGCTGCTGGTCCATCCAACTGATGTGCAGCAAAACACACCTTCTCAGCATCGGTACATCCTACAGTGGTTAACTCCCTTCCAATCCTGCAGAGCCAATCATCTGCTACTATGGGCTCGGTGCTACTAGAAAACACCGGCGGCTGCAACCTCAGAAAACGGGCTAAGTTATCAACTGGTGGTGGTGGCGGTGGATTGTTGTTGTTATTGTTGTTGCCTTGGTTCTGAACTAACAACTACATCAGGGTATTCTGCTGCTGGATCAACTGAGTGAGCTCCGGTGGGAAGGTAAATCCGGGGTCACGTCTTAGAGGCATCTGATGGGTTTAGAGGGGAGAGATTAGAATAGAATGAGGTCTAATGAGAAAGCACTACCCATATGCACATGAGACAAACACAATCATTTCACTCAATCAATCAAGCAAGGGCATACAATCGATCTAACTATCGTTTACAAAAGTGCTCGGACTATACTATTTACATGGTGGAATACTACTACTGATGTGGTGGTCTACTAAAAATATTCTTTGGTTGAAGACTCCATGATGTCTGCTCCAGCTTCGTCTTCATAGTCATCATCGCTACGGGGTCCGAGTCGGTGTCGTCGATGATGATGTAGTCCTCCAGGCGAATCTCCTTGGGTTCTTCGTCTTCTCCTCCTGGTGCGGGGTCTCCAGATCGTCATTCTTCTCCACTAGTACAACAATTTCCTCCTCAGAATCTTCACGAGTAGCCTTGAGTTCTTCCTCCAGTTCTGTGATCCTTGTCATTGCCTTCTTTAGGTCTATCATTCCTGCGCATATCTGGTTCTCCTGGCGACGAATGTGTTGGTTTAATTCCTGGATGAAAGCTGTAATTGATCTATCCTTCCTAGTACTGATCATCTCCCATTGCTCATCTCGGCACCCACAAATCTGATAGATAGTATCCTTAAGCTCCTTATGATAAACTTCTCCAATGCATCCCATGGTGATGTGAGCTGCCATACTCTTTCCTAGACTCCAGGTTGGTGCATCGAAGGGAAACTCTATGGGCTTAGTGACTGGCGTGAATGTCCTTCCTGGAACTTGATCTCGAATCATCCATCGCTCCTCTTCTGGTAAAGTGGCGTTGTAAGTCCCGGTGAAACTTGGTATTCCAATGTTCAAGTACCTAGTGACTTCCTTCAAGTGTCGTCCAAAAGTTGATTCTTCATCCGGTTGTGCAAACTTGTTCCTTGCGTCCGCCATCCTAAAGAGTAGAAAATGGAGAGGAGTCAGAAATGAGAAGAGAATAGTGATCTAGGGCTTTAGCTTAGTGGTCGTGTCCTACACTCAACGCGTGCTCTGATACCATCTTGTAGCGACCCTACCTCAAACGGTCAAGTCTCCATGCTTCAGTGTCATCCCTGGATTAGTAATGCTGACACACACAGTACTCGAGGATTTATAACAGAGTAGCAATCACACATGTATTACATAGAATGTCTCAAAAGAGAACTTATTACAATACATATGGCTTAAGTCCATCTAATACGATAATAGCGGAAGGCTTGGAAGATAAAGTGAGTCCATCAACTCCAACGGCATAGCTGAGCTGCACGGCAACGACCTAACGAACCTTACTCCTCGTCTGAAAAGTCTGCAACATAATACGTTGCAGCCCGAAAACGGGCCAACACATTGAATATGCTAGCAAAGTAACACCGTAGAGCAAGAACAGAATAATACTATCACTACATGCATATTTGGCTGGTGGAAAGCTCTATGGTTATAGTTTTTGCGAAAAGCCAATTTTTCCCTACAACAAAGGAATAGATTTATTTAACTATCATGGTAGTTGAAACATCATTGAGAAGGTTCCTCCAACTCAATCCCAATTAAAGTAATTAACAACCCAACAATATTATTTTAGAGCGATGAGATACTTATGATACTCCAAGTACTAGATACTCAAGATGTCCATAACCCGGGACACAGCTAACCATGATTAGTTTATACACTCAGTAGAGGTTTGCGCACTTTTCCCCACAAGACCCGATCTCCTCCATTGGATTTCTCGCACTACATGGTGTTTGAGAAAAGGATGACCGAGACACAGTCTTTCAGAAGCATTAACCCCTTACTCCGGGCAGACCATACCAACCTACATCCCTCTACATGCCGATCCACCTCTTCGGAAGCTTCACACAAGCTACTCAACTATGCTAGAGCCCATAATAGCTTGTGGCTGCACACGGAAGTTTCTAGCATGAAAATATCTCAGATACCTTTGAGCCTGGGTGGTGGACCATAGGATTATCACCCGGGTACTCCAGGATATCCTAGGACAACACTGGGTTCTCCAGGTGCCCAACAAACAATCCACCCAGATGTGTATTCAAGTTGCCACCTTAAGTTGAACCATTAATTAACAATCTCACATCTGTCATGGATTTCAGTCACCCGAACCACGTCTACGAGCATAGCATAGCAATATAAGCAATACGTAGAAGTAACTCACAAGGGTTTGAATATAACCGGGAAATAAGTTCTGCCTCATCAACTACTTCCCAACCCACATGTTAATCACATCCTAACCATGCAATGTTTGAGGACTGGAACTAATGCATAAAAATTGGGTGCTAAAGGGGTATGATCAAAGTGTTACTTGCCTTGCTGTTGATCCGCAAAACCTAGGGACTCATAGTAGCACGCTTCGCACTCCGGGTGTTCTATCGCAAACAAACAATAGCATACATAAGCAATCAAGCAAAGAAACACGGTTAAATCTCAAATAAGAAGATCTAACCAAAAAGTTCAACTTAAGAACTCCGCTTTGCGAAAAGAATCAAATCAAATGGAGCAACGAAACTCAAACTGCAAAAGAAACAAGATCTGTTTACTAATCTAGACTAAGGTCAAATTTTACAGTAGAAAAAACTTGTTCAAGTTGGTTAAACGGAAAAAGGGTTTCGAGACGAAGATCTAGGCGCTTGAATTGCCTGATTCCGACAAACGAGCGAAACGATAAACTAAAACGAAAATCGGATCAGAAATCGCGATTGAAAATAATCGCGGAAAATCCGAGAAAAAGAAACCGACAAATAGGCTAACGAACGAGCGTTCGTTGTCTGTAACTAATGAGTGAACTCCGTTCGTTAAAATGAACGTACGGACGAACGTCTGCAAAGTAACTAAACCGAAAACAAACTGGCGAACCAATCTAAAAAAACGAATTAAGTTTTCTAAAAAAACCAAATTAGTTTTTTTAAAAACCGAATGGCGCTATACCTCCGGCGAGGTCCAGTGCGCGGGCGGCTCCGGCGAGCGGGGCGGGGCGGCGCAGTGCAATGGTGGCGTGGTGCAGTGGCGGCAGCGCGAGGCGGCGGGGCGGAGGCTTGCGGCGGCGGGTGGCGCAGGCAGGCGGCGAGGCGGCTCGGGCTCCAGGGGGGCGAGGCGCGACTTATAAGGAGGGGGAGGGGGCTGCAACTTGGGGGAGGGGTCAAGGCGGCACGGGAGTGCCGGCGGGACTCCGCTTCACGACGATGGCAGCGCTCTCGGTCTCCTGAGCGGAGACGAGGCGCGGGTGGCTTGGGCCGGCTCGGCTGGGCTTCAGCCCAGTTGGGCGCTAGAACTTTTTTTTAAAATAATTCCGCTGAACAAAAAAATCCTAGAAAATAAAATTAAATTCTAAAAATGCCAAAACAAATTTTCTCCGTCTAAATAAAATATTTAGAACATGATGAACATTTTCTTGGCCCTAAAATGCAACTTTGAAAAACGTGCAATTTTTTTCTAATTCAAATAAAATAGCAATAAACTCCAAATAAAATCAAATATTTGATTTTAATCTTTTTCCTCCAATTTTTCATTTATTTTGGAGAAGTCATATTATCTCCTCTCATATATTTTAATATGAAATATTTCCGGAGAGAAAAATAATTAAAACCAAAAATCCTCGTTTCGATATTTGATAAAACTCAAATATGAAAACAGGGAAATCCCCAACTCTCTCCGAGGGTCCTTGAGTTGCTTAGGATTTCAAGGATCGCAAAACGAAATGCAATAAAATATGATATGCATGAATGATCTATGTATAATATTCCAAATTGAAAATTTGGGATGTTACATGACCGTAGTTTGAGGAGTTCATGTATTCACTATGTGTTAGTGCTTTGGTCCGGTACTCTATTAAAAGGAGGCCTTAATATCCCTTAGTTTCCAATAGTACCCCGCTGCCACGGGAGGGTAGGACAAAAGATGTCATGCAAGTTCTTTTCCATAAGCACGTATGACTATATTCGGAATACATGCCTACATTACATTGATGAACTGGAGCTACTTTTGTGTCACCCTATGTTATAACTGTTGCATGATTGATCGCATCTGACATAATTATCCATCACTGATCCATTGCCTATGAGCTTTTCATATACTGTTCTTCGCTTATTTACTTTTCCGTTGCTACTGTTACAATCACTATAAAACCAAAAATATTACTTTTGCTACCGTTACTGTTGGGGATATGATTACTGGAGGTAAACCGGCTAGGAGTGGCCAGGTTAGCTCCATGAAGATAGAAGCACATGAAGACATGAAGATGGTGGCGCTTTACGAAGGCCCAAGGCCCAAAGGCGGGTTAAGGCCTGTAGATGTAAACCGACTTTGTCATGTAACTTGTATTGTAAGTTAGAGGAATAGAGACCAAGCCGGACACATCTATGATCCGGCTTCGGGACTCTGTAAACCGGCGGGTGTCAACCTATGAATATAAAGGGATGACCCGACCGTGGTTTGAGGACAACAGACAACAACTGGAGAGCCAGGCAAAGTGGATTCGCTCCCTAGTCATCGAAACCCTAGCAATACCAATCACAACTAGACGTAGGCTTTCACCTTCATCGAAGTGCCGAACTAGTATAAAATCCCTCGTGTCCCTTGTCCGGTTTAACCCCTTTAAGCTAACCCGTTACGATGGCTCCACGATTAAGTCCTTTCACGAGGACATCTGCCATGACAAACCCATGATAGTTGGCGCCCACCATGGGGCTATCACACGATGGTTTTGAGTTCTTGAAGGGCAGCTTTGATGGACTCAAGGGATACGCTGTGGGCCGGATGACGAAGAGTCGTCGCGGCAAGCTCTACATCGACAATGCAGGATGGTGTCCCGAGGCCGGTTCAATCGAATACGGATACCGGGTCCCCTTTGGTGGGATTCACGTCTTCATCGTCAAGATCGGCGAACCGGGCCCTGAGCCGGACACTTGCACCGACATCATCGAGACGGCTCAGCATGCAAGACCTTCCCCGGTTCAGCCCGCAACAAGGCATGTTTTCGTAGGTGTCATCCATGGAGCGGAATATGTGGATGGACCGACATCTGATGGAGAAACCGTTGTCTACTCTGACGGTGAGTCTTCAACTGGAGAGGCTGAATCACTATATCAGTTACAGGACGGCCGGATTAGCAGAGGTTCCGATGGCAATAGTATTCGGAACCCCCTCGATCTGCCAAACCGGGTCGCTATCTTCATGGCCGGTACACAATCAGCACCCCACTCATCAACCGCCGCGGCAATGCTCTCTAGTTCAACAACATCAACACCGGCGGGAGAAGGGGGCTCTGCGCCACCTCCGGCTCAAGTTCTGCCTGATTTGTTCGACACTTTGGCAACATTGATGGCCACGGAGGTGGACGTAGCAGCCCGGGACCATCACAATGTGGAGATCGCAAAGGTGAAAGATCAGATAACTCAGGCTAAAGCAGACCTAGCAGCAGAGAACACTAGGATGGCTACAGAAGGGGCCAAGTTGGAAGCTCAGGCCTACCGGCTTAGGCTGGATTAGAATGCCTCAGAGGAAGTCCTGAGAAGAAGATACCGGTCGCATCTCCCGCCGAGTTATGAGCCAAGAGATCTCTTCAGCATGCCAGGAGCAAGAACTAGTAACCAGCCAGTGTTAAACCGGACGGAGGCGCCGGGAACAGGAGCGCCGGCTCAGCCGCGAATGATGGACCCACCTCATCAAAGCAACATTGTGCCGCAGTATGTTCCGACGCCCCCGGGGCATTACTCCAACCCGTTGGACAACATTGTGGCCGCCGCTTCACGATTGGCAGCCCTCCCAACCGACGACGAGTCCCCAGTTGCGATTGAGGCACGACGGCCAGAGAGCTCCTTCAAACAACTTTAAACCAGCAGCAGGCTTATTCGCATAGTCGCGAGAGGATTCATTCCATCCCCCGCCCGAGCCGGAGCTACAGTAGGTACGTTGAGGATGAACCGGACGTGTCAAGCAGAGCAGGTCGCCGTAACTCGCCGCGAGGGCACAACCCGGCAGGTGGAGGTGCTAATGTGCAGGATGTGGTGGATCATGGTCGTGCACGTCGAGAGGCCGGGTTAGCAGCTCTACATGGGGTTCGTCAACCTACTCCGGTTCATCCTACCACTTCGGTGGAGCCAGGTGTGGTCTTCAGTTCCTTAGGGGTGTCGTGCCTCACCCCCACTTTACGTTATGTACGACCGCCCGAGGATTTCAAGGGACCTCGTGAGGTACCCAATTACACCGCTGATTTGCAACCAGAGGCATGGGTTGAAAGCTAGAGATGGCAATGGAGATGTTAGATGTGGATGAAGAGGTGTGTGCTAAATACTTCACCATGATGTTGGAAGGGACTGCTCGTACTTGGTTAAAGAGCTTGCCAGCTAACTCTGTCGGATCATGGGCCGAATTAAAGCACCGGTTTATCCAGAATTTTAAGGATACTTGTAAGCAGCCTATGTCAATTGTGGACCTGGCCGCTTGTGTTCAAGAGGTTGGGGAGTCTACAACCCATTGGGTGAAGCGGGTCTCAGCTATTCTGCATTCGTCGGATTGCATCAATGCAGATATCGCAGTGTTTACATTGGAGGGCAAATGCCGGTTTCTGCCACTCAAACAGAAGTTAGGAAGGCTCAAACGTCACTGCAATGATATGTCAACGCTTATGGCCGCTTTGGTTAAAATGCCGATTCAGATAATACCAAAGACCCTGACTTAGAGGAGGACGAACCGGGGAAAGGAAAGAAAAACGACAACACCAAGGGGCAGCAGCATAACCCGACAGGTCATGGGAATAATGGTAAGCGCAAAGCCGACAATAGTTTAGACTTTGTGGCTAACACCAGTGCTCAGGATAACGGTCAGCGTCGTAAGGGCAAGCAGCCCCATAGGGGCAGAGGTTCAGGCCCCGATCTAGAGCGCCTGTTAAACCAACCTTGTCCAAAGCATGGATCAAAGGAGAAGCCAGCGTCTCATCTTTGGAAGGATTGTTATATCATGCGAGAATTCAAGAACTCCAATATGTTTCAGTATGACAATGGCCCGCCCGGCGATTCAGGAGGTGGTTTTCATGGGCTGGGTTATGGAGGCGCCAGCTCCGGTTCAGGATTTCAGGGCAATCAAACCGGACATAGCAATCAAGGGAACCAGGGCAACTAGGGAGGTTATAACCATCAGGGGAATCAACAGCAACAACAGTCAGGTTATCAGAGCAATCCGAAACAGTTAAATAGTGGGCAGTATCATGTCTTCACCACTAGCTTGTGCAAGCGTGATCAGAAGCTTCACAAGAGGGCAGTGAACTCTGTTGAACCGGCTGTGCCTCAGTATTTGCGCTGGTCCGAGCAACCCATTTTATGGAGTAGAGAGGATCACCCACCCCGAGTTGACAATCCGGGTCATCTGGCTTTAGTGGTGGCACCTCAAGTTGGGGGGTACAAGTTCACCAAGGTGCTCATGGATGTGGGAAGCAGTATCAATATTCTCTACTATGATACCTTCTGCCATATGGGGTTGATAGATAAGAATCTTAAACCATCAAACACCATTTTTCATGGTGTGGTGCCCAGTAAGTCTACATATCCAGTGGGCAAGATAGCTCTAGAGGTGGCCTTTGGAGATGATTATGATTCAAGGTCAGAAACATTGACTTTTGAGGTGGTGAAAATCAAGAGTCCGTATCACGCCCTGTTTGGGCGACTGGCTTATGCCAAGTTCATGGCACGGCCGTGTTATGTTTACCTGTAGCTTAAGATGCCAGGTCATAAGGGGACCATCACAGTACATGGGAGCAGGAAGATTGCTTTGGAATGTGAGGAAGGTGATGCGGCTTATGCTGAGTCGGTTTGTGCCACGGAAGAGCTGAAGTTTTATAAGGACAAAGTTGGTCCGACAGACATGACTCCTTTGAAAAAGCCAACTACGGAGCATGATCCAGCGTTGAATTTTAAATCGGCCACAGACACTAAGATGGTTGATTTTGTTCCTGACGGTTCATCCAAGCAGTTCAACATCAGCGCTAACCTGGATCCCAAATAGGAAAGCACGCTCATCGAGTTCATCCGTGAGAACCGAGACATCTTTGCATGGAAACCTTCTGACATGCCAGGTGTACCGAGGGAACTCGCTGAGCACACACTTAATATTGATCCTAAGTTTAAACCAGTCAGACAGTTTCTCTGCCGCTTCAACGAAGAAAGGTGCAAGGCTATTGGTGAAGAGGTAGCTCGGTTGTTGGCCACAGGGTTTATCGTGGAGGTCTTTCACCCGGAGTGGTTGGCTAATCCGGTGTTGGTTCTCAAGAAAAACGTCACTTGGCGTATGTGTGTGGACTACATAGACTTGAACAAGGCTTGCCCAGCAGATCCCTTTGCCCTCCCTCGTATTGATCAGATTATTGATGCCACGACGGGTTGTGACCGCTTGTGTTTTTTGGATGGTTATTCCGGTTACCATCAGATCAAAATGGCAGTTAAGGACCAGGAGAAGACAACTTTTATAACTCCCTTTGGAGCCTTCTGCTATGTCTCCATGCCCTTTGGGCTCAAGAGTGCACAGGCGACTTATCAACGCTGTGTTCAAAATTGTCTTCATAAACAGATTGGGCTCAATGTTCATGCATATATGGATGATATTGTGATAAAGTCCAGGAAAGAGGAAACATTGATAGATGACCTGAGAGAAACCTTTGACAACCTCCGAGTTTACAAGATGATGCTCAATCCGGACAAATGTGTCTTTGGTGTACTGGCAGGCAAACTCTTGGGCTTTCTGGTATCAAACAGAGGCATTGAGGCTAATCCGGAAAAAAAATCAGCAATCACGTCTTTGGCTAAACCGGCGTGTATCAATAATGTTCAATGTTTAGCCGGCCGGATTGCAGCTTTGAGCCGGTTTATCAGTCGTCTCGGGGAGAAGGCTATCCCTTTATACCAGATGTTAAATAAAACGGATGACTTTGTCTGGAGCGATGCGGCTGATAAAGCGTTTGAGGATCTGAAGAGGCAGTTAGCTAAACCGCATGTGCTTGCAACTCCGGTCAATAAAGAGCCTTTACTGTTGTATGTGGCTGCTAATGCCAGAGTTGTTAGTGTGGCTATTGTTGTGGAACGCAAGGAGGCTGGAAAGGAATATCCGGTTCAACGGCCGGTTTATTATATCAGTGAGGTGCTTATCGAATCAAAGCAGAGGTATACACATTGGCAGAAGCTGGTGTATGGGGTGTTTATGGCAAGATGGAAGCTCAAACATTATTTTCAGGGTCATCCTATCACAGTGGTCAGTTCAGCCCCTCTGGGAGATATCATTCAAAATAGAGAAGCAACTGTCCGGATTGCCAAGTGGGCTATTGAGCTTGGACCTCACGGGCTCAAGTATACACCTCGCACAACAATCAAATCTCAAGCACTTTTGGACTTCATCAATGATTGGACAGAGTTGCAGGCACCAGAGGAAAAGCCAGATAACACATATTGGACTATTCACTTTGATGGGTCCATGCAATTGGAGGGCTCGGGGGCTGGAGTTATATTAACTTCCCCGCGAGGTGACAAGTTTTGTTATGTTCTCCGATTAATGTTCCCTTGTACTAACAATGCAGCTGAGTACGAGGCCCTACTCCACGGTCTTCGGATGGCTAAGGATATGAAATTAAGCCTGGTTAAGTGCTTCGGTGACTCGGACCTGGTGGCTCAACAGGTATCGGGCACCTGGGATTCTAAGGACCCACTCATGGCTGCGTATCGACGAGAGGTGGACATAGTGGCTGGTCATTTCAAGGGTTATCAAGTTGACCATATAGACCGGCGAAAGAATGAAGCGGCGGATGCTTTAAGCCGCCTTGGCTCTCAGTGTAAACCGATCTCACCAAATGTCTTCCTCGACGTACTGCATAATCCGTCGGTCAAGATACCAACAAAGGAGGAGTTGGCTGTTCCTGACCCGGAGGCTCAATTGGTGGCAGCTTTGCATGTTATACTGGATTGGACAATCCCGTACTTGGCTTACATGAACCGGGGCGAGTTACCGGAGGATGAAACCTCGGCCCGGCAGGTAATCCGGTGTTCCAAGTCAATGACCATAATCAATGGGGAGTTACATCGTTACAACGTCACAGGGGCAATTCAGCGTTGTGTATCTCCTTAAGAGGGTTGTGAAATTTTGCGAGAAATCCATGAAGGAGATTGTGGTCACCACGCCGGTTCAAAATCCCTGGTAGCTAAGGCTTTTCGTCATAGTTTCTATTGGTTGACAGCTCATGCTGATGCTGAGGATTTATTCAAAAGGTGTGATGGCTGTCGAAAATTTGCACGTCACGCTCATGTTCCGGCTCAGGAGTTGAGAATGATTCCAATCACTTGGCCGTTTGCAACTTGGGGGCTTGATATGGTTGGACCCTTTAAGAGATCCAAGGACAAAAAGACTCACCTGTTAGTGGCAGTTGACAAGTTTACCAAATGGGTAGAAGCAGAGCCAGTCAGTAAGTGTGATGCGGCCACAGCGGTTTAGTTCATCAAAAAGGTGATATTCCGTTTTGGCTTTCCACAAAGTATTATAACTGATAATGGTACTAATCTGTCAAAGGGTGAGATGGAGGAATTTTGCCAACGTGAGCACATCCGGCTTGATGTAGCATCAGTGGCTCACCCCCAATCTAATGGTCAAGTGGAGAGGGCAAATCAAGAAATCTTGCGAGGTATTAAACCCCGACTTATGGTTCCTTTAAAGAGGACACTGGGTTGTTGGGTGGAGGAGTTACCATCTGTGTTATGGAGCATCAACACCACACCTAACAAATCTACGGGTTACACACCTTTCTTCATGGTTTATGGAGCAGAGGCAGTTCTTCCTAGTGACATCCGTCATGACTCGCCTCGTGTGACAGCTTATGTTGAAGCTGACAATGAGAAGGCACGTCAGGACTCACTGGACCTGTTAGATGAGGAGCGTGATCTCGCAGCAGCACGTTCGGCGATTTATCAACAAGATCTCCGACATTATCACAGCCGCCGTGTTAGGACCAGAACTTTTCAAGAGGGCGATCTGGTGCTCCGGCTCATCCAAGATCAAACTGATATGCACAAGTTATCCCCACCTTGGGAAGGACCTTTCGTGGTCAGCAATAATCTGCACAACGGGTCATACTACCTCATTGATGTTCGAGAGCACAAGGACTCATGTAAATCAAAGGGGGAGACCAAGCGGCCGTGGAATATAGCTCTTCTTCGGCCTTACTATACTTGAGCCACAGGCTCTTCTTATGTACATATTTATGACAATGTATATATTATATAATAAATCGGAGCCTCGAATAAAGAGGGATCTCTGTTCTTTTTACATCATGTGTGAGCCTACAAGAGCTTCTACTGACAAAGCGGAGTTTCGTTAAACCGGCCTATACGGCCGCACGGATATAAAGAAAATCACTAGGGGGCTTGGTCGTATCCGAACCATAGCTACACCTCTTGATCGGTTCAAAACCATAAAGACAAACGTAAAATCCATCTTCTTTACGTGAAACATGTCGAATATGTAATCAAATCGGAGCAAGAACTTATCCGCGGGGAAGCTGTCGATGTACGACATTTGCCGCGGAACGTTAACCACGTAGAGTGGGTATCCTGGATCTTTCGAGGCGATGAGGCCTTTCTCTACCCGCAGCACATCGTCATGAAGTCTCCTTAGATCGTCGAATCTGACCCGTAGCGCTGTTGCAGGTAGGATTGGTTGACCGGGGATATGCCATTTATCCGCATCGGGGATATCTATACGGTCCTGAAGCCGAGGCTACTGAGGCGGCTGGATCATAGAATCAACTTTTTTGCCTTTCCTCGCTCTCTTCCTAGACTTCTTTACTACCGGAAGGTCGTCCATAATATGTTGAGACGGCAATTCAGGCACCGACTCATGACGCTCAAACCCTGAGGAGGCGCCAGTATAGACATACTGTTCAGCGCCATCGTTGTCCTCATCCTCATCCATGGCAATGTCATCAGCGACTAATGGAGCCTCCTCCTTACCCTGTCCGCTATCACCCAACCCAACACCCGATGCTAATTGGGTAGGTGGGGTGTTGATGTTCATACCTTGCTGAGGCTGCATGCTCGTGGGTGTGCTCCC
Source organism: Triticum aestivum (assembly GCF_018294505.1). Classification (NCBI taxonomy): domain Eukaryota; kingdom Viridiplantae; phylum Streptophyta; class Magnoliopsida; order Poales; family Poaceae; genus Triticum; species Triticum aestivum. The sequence goes on along the minus strand of NC_057806.1, from coordinate 381,345,760 downwards.
GGCCGCCTCCAGACAAAGCAGACTCTTTGGCCACAACAGGACCCAGCCATTGCAACAATCACCAAGCCGCCGCCGTGTATCGTCGTTATCCCCCACTAGTATTGGAGGAGGCAAATTCTCATGGCCCGGTTTGACACTGGCCACGGAAACCTTGAAGACGTTCGGGGGGATCGGCCGGCTGTGGAACAATGGTTCCTTTGGCTCCATTATCGTCGATGGTGTACAATATGGTGCACGGGGTTTCGTCGGCCTGCAAAGAAAAGTTTGCGACGTGAGACATCCAAAAGGCAACGAAAACGGGAGATTATACATTTATATTGAAGGGGGCCGGTGTGACAGATACCGTGAGGGCGTCAAGCTCAGCCAAAGACAAAGCACCACCGAGCACGTCCGGCGCGGGAGCCGGTGCGGGAGCCGGTGTGGGAGCAGGTGTGGGAGCCGGTGCGGGAGCAGGTGCTGGTGCAACGCTAGCCGAGCTGCTCGCCAAGAAGTCAGGAAGGGGAAAGTCCTCTGCATTTTTTCTAGATTTTGCCTTGTCCAAGTGAAAACGCCCGTCACCAAGGAAGTAGACAAATCTGCAACCACCTGTTTTGCGACAGCTACCGCTGTTGCGACTGTCTGAGATGATTTCTTCTCAACCGCAATCTCAACCTTCTTGTCGATGTTTTCTTCAGTTAACCTCTGTATTTCCTTTCTCTCCTCCGTGGTCTCACGGTAGTACTTCTTCCACGTGGCGCCGTCTCCGACACCGTGCATGCGTCCATACGACGGTCGAGTATCCACCGGTTGTCGTTTCAATATGTTCAACGCCCGGTTGAATGGAGTGTCCCACTTGGGCCTCGCCAATGCCTCAGACGGCAAGTCGCTTTCGGCCGCAATCCGGTGCTGCTCTCTCTGCAAAAGGCAAAGGATCGTTTACAAATATGACTAACATGTGTAGTCGAATTGATCAGAAACTAAAATTACCACCAGTCTCATGAACTCCGTAATGACCGGTTTTGTCTCGTAAACCTTCTTCACTGGGTCCCAATGGTGCCGAGCCCTGAGGACGTCACGCTCCTGCGGGACGGTGAAATCCGCCAAGGGGTCTGGGATGCCCAGACTCGCGGCTTCCGTGTCCTCCTTGGCCCATTTGGACCTCTTCCGCCGTAACCATGGCTTCCGAGGTGGTGGCTCCCAATGTTCCTCTCTTGAAGCCACTTCATGTACTTAGACTTTTTTTTGGCAGCTTCGACCTTGCAAGCCTCCTAGAATATTTGAAACTGCTCTTCCGTGATTGTCGGATTATCCTTTACAATCTCGGAGTAGGGTTCCTTCTTGTCGATGATCTTTGCTTTCACTCGATTTTTCCAGGCGGCCAACGTGTCGCTCAACTTGGTCATGGCGTGTTTGTTTATCTTCTTCATTGCCGGGTCCTCATCTGGATCTGCATAATCCTTCTCATTCCGGCCCGGGAACAAGAATATCTGGTGAAACTTCTTTAGGAGGGAGCTCCTCATATTTTATATCTTCTGTAGTTTCTCATCGCTGATGGTGGCGGTTGTCCGTACGATGTAGCCTATTTGATTGTCGTAGCATCGATGTGCTTCCTCGGGCGCCTTTGGCTCAAAATTGCCGTCGTCCACCTCCGTGACCACCAGTCAAGTAGTCCTGAGTTTGTTAGGAGGCCGTTGCCTCTTTGCTTTCGGTTCTACACCGGCTCCGCTCCCCGAGGCAGCGCCGGTCTCAGTCTCAGCGCCGGTCTCGATGCCGGTCTGAGTCTCAGCGCTGGTCTCGATGCCGGTCTGAGTCTCAGCGCCGGTCTCAGTCTCAGCACCGGTCTCAGTCTCAGCGCCAGTCTCGGTCTCATCGGCAAGGCTCAAAAATTCGTCTGCCGCCCGGTAAACGTCGTCGCAATCACCAGAACTCTGTCCTTCATCATTGCTAGCCAGGTTTCCTATGATTAAATCTAGTCAATTAATTCTAGACCTAATAAAATGAATAATGACATAAAAAGGCCTATTGTTTTGCAGGAACATTGACTCCTTCCTGGTGCGGCAAATCCCGGCCACTCGATATGTCCTAGTTTGTAGCACAAGTCATGCCGAAATTCACGGAAAATTTTGGCATGACCTTTGCTAAAAAGTGGACAAATCAAGAAACTGAATTTTGCCGGAACAGAAATGAATCAACATTCTGGAAAAACATAGGCCACTCAGCTTCATTCCCTGGAAACAACAAAAGGCCACTTGGGCACAATCGAACCACTTCAATGTCGATTATGATCAATGAGCAAACACAATTGAGGATTTTTCATATATCATGACCACTTCAAATTTTTATCTCCTAGTGTTTGACACTTCAAGAAAATCTACACAAATCTCATGCTCTCTGAAACTCAATTCAAAAACCAAATATAGATGGAGGCAGATGTGGCGAGGAAGGCAGGGGCGTCTCTGTCAAAGCCCTAGTTAAGCATATGCAATTTTTTCCTACGGTTAGGGAGGCAGATGTGGCGAGGGAGGCAGGGGCGTCTCTGTCAAAGCCCTATCTAAATTCTTTTCCTAACTAAATTCTTTTCCTAACTAAATTAACCTAACTAATTTAGAGAGAGAGAGAGGAGGGGCGGGGGCTTACAGAGGATGGCTCCGGTGGTGGCGCGGGAGGCAGTAGTGGCGAGGGAGGCAGGGGCGTCTCTGGTGACGGCGAGGGAGACAGTTGTGGCGAGGGAGGATCCGGTGGCGTCGACTACGTCTCCGGTGGTGTTGATGAGGCCGCGCGGCTCCGGTGGCATCGACGGCGCGTGGTTCTGGTGGCTTCGGGGGCGTCGACATTGGCAGGAGACGACGACGAAGTGGGGTGACGATGAATCAGGCAGACGACGGCGGGGTGGGGCGAGGGATTTGGGGGAGAAGTGGTGGCCGGGGGGCGGTTTTTTGGTTAAGTCAAACTTAGCGGTAGCGCTTTTCGCGAAACGCGCTATAGCTAAGTTAGCTATAGCGATTTTCACGAAACGCGCTACTGCTATAGCTATGTAATTTCCTTCATATTTCTTATTTCCTTTTCTGTTTCTACAGCGGGGGTCTAGGAAACGCACTGCAACGACGTTAGCTATAGCGCCTCCTACGAACAGATGCTACTGCTATGCCTTTCTCCTTTTTCGCTTTTTCATTTATTTCCTCTACATTTTATTTTTCCTTTCTCCTTTTTCTATTTCTTTATTTTTCATTTACTTTTCCATTTGTTATTTATTTTATTTTATTTCCATTAGCAGTAGCGCTCTCCGCGCGAAACGCGCTGCTACTTATGTCCTAGCGGTAGCGCGCTTCTCCCAAGACCGCTACTGCTATGCGTAGCCTACCGTTTTAGCAATGGGAATATTAGTGGTAGCATTTTTTCATGTGCATGCGCTACTGCTACTGTTGTATCTATAGCGCGGTTTCCGCACGCACGCTACTGCTATTTAGCACTAGCGCCCATTTTTGACACGCGCTACTGCTAAGTTTCTGTGTATAAGGTTTTCCCTAGTAGTGGGGGGAGGTCTCCCCCATCCCTTCAGGGGTCACCTCAGAGTCTTCCTCCTCCTCCTCTTCCTCCCCGCGGGACTCACCAGAAGATAGCTCCACCGGCGTCGGCGCCACAGGGGCCCCGGTGGGCGCCGACGGCACCAGCCCGCGTCCGTCAAAGGTCGGCCTGGCGGCCATGACCTGCGCCCCGTCCTTGCGGCAGAACAAGGGAGTGAAGACACTCGACAGGTACTCCTGGTCATCCCCGATTAGGAGGCGGAGTGCCGCAGCCAGCTCACCGTCGGACAAGGCTTTCGGGCTTAGGCGAACCTTGTCCTCTTCGTCCCCAAGCTCCCACAAGGGACGCGTACGCGCCTGAAGCGGGGCTACGCGTGGCATCAGGAATTCCCTTAGGAGCATGGCCCCTGTCACCTTAGCCACCTTCACATTGCCCGACTTCACGTTGGTGTTCATCTGCTCCAGCACCAATGTCGCCCGCTCATAAGTGAGCTTCGCGCAAGACCACCCCTTGTCGGACTGGGGCATCTCCGTTGGCAGCATCAAGCGTGGGTGGACGCACTTGGTGTCCATCATGGCCCACTTGCTCCTGAAGCCGTCGGCCTTCTTCCCAGTCTTCGAGATTGAGTTGGCCTTGCCGTCCGCGATGAAATTGGCACACCCGGAGGTATGACCATCGTTGATGTGGAGGAAGAAGAAGTGGCGCAGCAGAGCCATGGACGGCATCACGCCGAGGTACGCCTCGCAGTAGTAGGCGAAGATCGACAAGAGAAGGATAGGGTTGGGATGAAGATGTAGCGCCTGCAGCCCATAGTGGCCAAGCACCTCATAGAAGAAGTTAGAGAAAGGGGGAACTAGCCCTGCGACGATGCTACTCGTGAAGAAGGGGAAGAAGGTGCTTCCCTTGGGCTCCGGCACGTCGGAGCCCGCCCGGAGCTCAGTCTTCCCCCTCTTGGTTCTTTCCCCCACCGTTAGCAAGCGCGTGGCGGCAAGGTTCATACCAAGCCAGCGACGAGGCAGGCTTGACCTTTCGGGGCGCCATTGGTCACTGATGCGGAAGGGGATGGGAGTAGATCTGGAGATTTAGGAAGCTGGGAGCAAGAAAGGGGATCTGGAGCAAGGCGAAAGGAAGCAATGAGGGCAAGCGCTATCTATGCCAGCCTTTTGACAGTCGGGCAGTTGTCGAGGCAGCATGGGGAAGCGGAGACACCCACGTCCAATCAACCGCCATGCATCGACCAAGGCCACAGGTTATTGGGGCCCGCAGCGCTCCACACTTGCCCTTTGGCTTAGCCTCGAAGCCAAGCCTGAGCGCGCCTTGGGCCCGGGAGCTACTATCGGTGTTCTAGGAATGAGGGTCCCCAGACTTGCCTACCAGCGGCCCATGGTGTGGCTCTGCAAGCAGGCCCGTAGGGCCCATCTTCACCAACAAGCATTAGAGACCCTCGCGAGGGGCCAAGCCTCGCGAGGCGGATGACACAAGACCTCCTCAGGAGTGGCCTCACCAGGATGGCTCGTGAGGGGCGGAGAGATCAAGGCTAGGCAAACCTCGTGAGGTTCCAATGACGTGAGCCATGACGATCGAGACCAGGCGGGCGCCAGCGCGCACAGTGTCCTTGTTTCCTCTTTGGTGCTAAAGAGGCAAGCGCTGACGAGGAGTACCGAGGCGCAAGCAAAGGTTTCCATATCGGTGCAACGAGAACAAGACCAGGAGGACGGCAAGACGGAGGTCACCATGGAGCCAAAGGCGGCGTCACCACCAGAGCCTTTGGCAGGTGAAGACTGCTTTTGTCAGGATAGCTTGTACCAGCTGTCCCCTTTCAAGTTGGCCGTTGTTGGCTCCCTTCCCACTCAATATTTGGGGAGTGGACCAGGGCCTCTAGAAATAGGATTAGCCACCATAGTAGGGACAAATGAGGACAAACGAGGATGAAGCCTCAGCCATCTCACCTTAGACTAGATCCAACCCATCCACGCACCCATCAAGCACAAGAACACCTCTCCTTAGGAGGCTGTTCTTCCCCTTGTACCGTTCATCCTCAGCTCGAGAGGCAATCCACCACACCACACTGGAGTAGGGTATTACACCACAACGGTGGCCCGAACCAGTATATATCTTGTGTCTCTTGTGCTGCGAGTTCGTCGAGCTTGCCTCTAAGATCATGGCGAGGTTGAGGGCGTGACTTGGTAGGGGAGATCTTCATGCGCACCCCAGTGTTTGAACCTTGAGGGTTTTGTCGGAACCCGAAATCCGATAGAGCTTTATAGATGGTGACATTACCATCAACGTCTGCATTCTTCTTAAAGATCCATTTATTCTCAATGGCTTTCCGGTCAATGGGAAAGTCCACCAAAGTACATACTTTGTTCTCATACATGGATCCTATCTCGGATGTCATGGCCTCAAGCCATTTGTCGGAATCCGGGATCATCATAGCTTCTTCATAGTTCGTAGGTTCGCCGTTGTCTAACAACATCACTTCCTGGACTGGATTACCGTACCACTCTGGTGCGAAACGTGTCCTGGTCGACCTACGAAGTTCAGTAGTAACTTGATCCAAAGTTTCATGATCATCATCATTAGCTTCCTCTATGGTTGGTTTAGGCATCACGAGAACTGCTTTCTGTGATGTGCTACTCTCCAGTTCGAGAGAAGGTACAGTTGCCTCATCAAGTTCTACTTTCCTCCCACTCACATCTTTCGAGAGAAACTCCTTCTCTAGAAAGGACCCATTTTTAGCAACAAATATCTTGCCCTCGGATCTGTGAGAGAAGGTATACCCAATGGTTTCTTTATGGTATCCTATGAAGACGCACTTCTCCGCTTTGGGTTCTAGCTTATCAGGCTGAGCATCGCACCCCCAAACTTTAAGAAATGACAATTTAGGTTTCTTGCCAAACCATAATTCATACGGTGTCATCTCAACGGACTTAGGCGGTGCCCTGTTTAAAGTGAATGCGGCTGTCTCTAATGCATAACCCCAAAATGATAGTGGAAAATCGGTAAGAGACATCATAGAACACACCATATCTCATAAAGTACGATTACGACGTTTGGACACACCATTACGATGTGGTGTTCCAGGTCATGTGAGTTGTGAAACAATTCCACATTGTCTTAAATGAGCACCAAACTCATAACTCAAATATTCACCTCCATGATTGGATCGTAGAAACTCTATTTTCTTGTTACAATGATTCTCTACTTCACTCTGAAATTCCTTGAACTTTTCAAATGTTTCAGACATGTGTTTCATTAAGTAAATATACCCATATCTACTCAAATAATCTGTGAAGGTAAGAAAATAACAATATCCGTCGCGTGCTTCAACACTCATCGGACCGCATACATTGGTATGCATTATTTCCAATAAGTCACTTGCCCGCTCCATTGTTCCAGAAGGGGTTTTAGTCATCTTGCCCATGAGGCATGGTTCACATGTATCAAATGATTCATAATCAAGTGATTAAAAAAGTCCATCAGCATGGAGTTTCTTCATGCGCTTTACACCAGTATGACCTAAGCGGCAGCACCACAAGTATGTGGTACTGTCATCATTAACTTTGCATCTTTTGGCATCAATGTTATGAATATGTGTATCACCACGATCAAGATTCAACAAGAATAAACCATTCACAAGGGGTGCATGACCATAAAAGATATTATCCATATAAATAGAACAACCATTATTCTTTGACTTAAATGAATAACTGTCTCGCAATAAACAAGATCCAGATATAATGTTCATGCTCAACGCAGGAACCAAATAACAATTATTTAGGTTTAAAACTAATCCTGAAGGTAAATGTAGAGGTAGCGTGCCGACGACGATCACATCAACCTTGGAACTATTTTTGATGCGCATGGTCACCTCGTACTTAGCTAGTCTTCGTTTATCCGCAGCTCCTGTTCCGAGTTACAAATATAAGAAACCGAACTAGTATCAAATACTTAGGCGCTACTACGAGCACTAGTAAGGTACACATCAATAACATGTATATCAAATATACCTTTGTTGAAGTTGCCAGCCTTCTTATCTGCCAAGTACTTTGGGCAGTTCCACTTCCAGTGGCCCTTCCCCTTGCAATAGAAGCACTCAGTCTCGGGTTTGGGTCCATTCTTGGGTTTCTTCGCAGGAGCGGTAACTGTCTTGCCATTCTTCTTGAAGTTCCCTTTGTTTCCCTTGCCCTTCTTGAAACTGGTGGTCTTATTGGCCATCAACACTTTATGCTCTTTATTGATTTCTACTATTAGAAATATGCCCTAGAGTCAATAATATTGTATTATTATATTTCCATTATTTATAATTAAGAGTTTATATTTCATGCTATAACTGCTATGATCCTGGAATATGCAATTCAGTGGAAAACTCATATGCACGTGTGAAATAATAAACGGTGAAACAATAGGTTCCCGATCCAGTCTCTAGGACTGGCTCAAGTGTTGTTGGTGATCACATTTTCTGGATCTTAGGATATCTTTACGTGCAACGATGATCCTAAAACAACATTGAGGTTATGACGTTAGAAGAACGATCATATTGAATCGACCCAATCTTGTATGTTACACTTTGTGATTATATCGTCTGAAATCATCTGTTATAACGCAGAGTGTTAGCATGTGTTCTTTAGTTCCTCAGACCATGAGAGTGTCTCGGTCACTTCCTACCATCCGATGGACTTTGGGGTTGCTCAAACGTAATGTGTAACAAGGTGATCATAACGACAACTTTCAGGCTCATCGGAAAGTTTGACAAGTGAATGAACAACTCAAGAGTGGGATTTGCTCCTCCGACGATGGATAGAAATTCTTAGGGCCCTCTCGGTGTGATGACTGTCGGTGTCAAAACCGGCGGATCTCGGGTAGGGGGTCCCGAACTGTGCGTCTAAGGTCGATGGTAATAGGAGACAGGGGACACGATGTTTACCCAGGTTTAGGCCCTCTCTACGGAGGTAATACTCTATGTCCTTCTTGATTGATCTTGATGAATATGAGTATTACAAGAGTTGATCTACCACGAGATCATAATGGCTAAACTTTAGATGTCTAGTCTGGCTACGATTATGAGGATTTGCGCCATCTACGGACCTAGCCCTCCGGTTTATATAGACACGGATGGATCTAGGGTTACACAAGGTCGGTTACAGAGAAAGGAATCTACATAGTTGGCCGCCAAGCTTGCCATCCACGCCAAGGAAAGTCCCATCCGAACACGGGTGCAGTCTTTGGTATTCATATCTTCACAGCCCATCAGTCCGTCCCATGCCTAACAGGCCAGACGCCCAATGACCCCTTAGTCCAAGACTCCCTCAGTAGCCCGCGAACTAGTCTTCAATGACGAGGTGTTCGGCACATAGATTATCTTCGGCATTGTAAGGCGGGTTCCTTCACCGATGACTTCCAAGTAGTGTGTTCGGCCTTCCATTTAATGTTGTACCCCTCGGCTTCTGTGCATCAACAACTTCAGTCTCCACGTGTCGAGCGAATGCGAGAGGTCAGGGTATTTTTTGCATATACCACCCCAACCATACCAGAAAGGTGCATATTTAAAGAGAATAGATCTCATATCCATTCCACACCCCGTGAAAAATCCTCAGAGCTTGGTAATAAAAAACCACCCCAACATGGCTAGCGCTCCCAGCTCTTCCTCTCGTCCCCACAGCTCCAAAAAGGGTGATTGGGAGAGATGTTCCGTATCCCATAGTCAACTTGCGAAGCTGCAAACACAGGGCTTTCTTCCCCCCGCGGACTTGGTCCCCGTACGAGCAGGGATGACGTCCTTCAAGGGCGGGGCTCAAACAGAGAACTTCCCCAAGCTATCCAAGGGAGAACGAGTATGCTTCATCCCCTTCTTGTTAAGAGGTGTTAGATTTCCGATCCATCCCTCCCTTCGAGGTCTGCTGGAGTATTACGGCCTCCAACTGCATAGTCTCACTCCCGCTTCTATCCTTCATATTGCGGGTTATGTAGCTCTATGCGAGTTATTCCTGGGCTGCGAGGCCCATTTCAATTTATGGAAAAGACTGTTCTGCCTCATCCCTTGTAATCGAGGTGGGTCAATTTTTTAAGTGGGATGAGCCGAAGTGTGGAGCATCATCGGGACCAGATACCTATTTGGCGTGCCGAAGAAAGCTTCCGAAGAGTGGCCTTCCGAATGGTTCTACATCAACGATGTCGCTCTACCCGACCCCGTCCGTATGGACCTCCCCGAGTTTTCAAGTGCTCCGCTGAAGAAACACCATAGCTGGCGTCCTCGGAGCCTCGAGGAAGAAGATAGTTCAGAGATCAGCCTGTAGCTGGGCAACATTAAGACGCTTGCCCAGTCCGGATTGTCAATAGTCGAGGTAATGGCGATCTCTATAGCGCGGGGGGTCCAGCCACTCCAATACAGAGGGCTGCCCATGTGGCATTATAACAGGGAAGACGACGCCTCACGCTGTGGTCCGAAGGGCCCAAAGACCCCCGCCGCCCTGGCCAAAATACTGGCCGAGCTGTATGAAGGGGAGAAGGAGGAGTTCACCCGTCTCCAATATCGAGACGGATTTTTCATGTATAATCCTCCCAGCTGGGTAAGCTTCAGCTCCACTATTTTACTCCTGTCCCTGAATCATTCTTGACAGACAGTATCTTATCCGCTTGTAACAGGAATGGCGAAAGGCTGTCGAGGGGATCCATGACCCTGCTCCTCAGCCGGAGAATCACAACCGGGATCTTGACCCCGGATATGAGGAAGATCCAGACATATTTGTGGAGCTCGAGGAGGGAATATTCTATTAGACGAGCTATGACGATACATATGTACCCATCATCGCCGATTACCCCGGTCTCCTTCCTGCTTCACATGTAAGTAATCCGGAGATACCTTGTCCAAGAGACTTTTCTCATTCCTCCTCACCCACCGCATTGTCCTGTGCTCAAAAGGGGAGGTATTCGATGCGCCATGCTACCCCGGGGGCATCTCCGAAGAGAGCGTCCCCCACACCAGGCAAGCCTTCGAACAGGAAGGCAAACGGAGATACAACCGAGCCTTCATCAAAGAGGTATGAATTTGCAAATATGCACCTTTGGCAGTCACATCCAACTGTGACCTTTCCGTTTACCCTATATCAGGAAAAATGTGTGCCGGACTATATCTGGGGGTCCGACCGGTCATACTTCCCGCAGCCAGGATCTAGATCCTGCCGTGAAGATGGGGGCTGATGCGGGGGTGACACCGAACTGTCCTCCAGCCAAGGATTCGGATGATGTATCCATCACCAACTCGGAAGTGGAGAGTGTCATGAATCATCGGCACCGCAGGGCCATTTTACAAGACCCTGGTTTTTCAGAAGAGGCATTTAACGCCTTCAGCTCGGCTGATGCATATATTCGAGTTGCTCGAGATGGGTTTAACAGAGCCACAAAGCAGCATTTAAAAGATGTGCATGTTAGTTTACTTTGTCTGACTATGATAACCATATGCCAGTAGCCCCCGAGACTTGAAGCAGTTGGTACAAATGATTTAAGGATCGTTGTGTAACTAGGTTCTTACGGAGAAGAACGACCTGCTAGCCCAAGAGCTGGAAAAGTGTCAGACATAGCTATCTGCTGCTACCGCTGAACTGGAATAGCTCAAGAAGGCATCCTTTGGTAATATTTCCCTCCATCGAGAAACTAAAAATGATATGCTAGCTGTGTTGAAACTGCTGCTTTAGCTCATAACAGGGCCGTCAGACCAACTAGAAGAGAAACTGAAGGCCGCTCAAACGAGCAAAAAAGAGGCGAAGAGACAACATGCCGCAGGCGAGCGCGTTCTGACCCGAGTTAGAGAGGAGAAGAACAAACTCCAGGATTCAAACACCAAACTGGGCGAAGAACTGAAAGATGTGCGAGCCCAGCTGGCCAACTCCGTGAAGGAGAACAAAAAGCTACGAGGCGGCATATTCATTACGTGGTCGAATTTACCTTATAACAGTTTGGAGGTAAAAAGTAGCTGATATAGCTATGATTGCAGGTATGTTGATGGGCCGTCCCGAAGAGGAGGTGTCCGGATCATCAAGTGATCTTCTGCAAGGGCTGTCGCAATTGCACGAGCAAGCTCGACAGCAAATGCGGAGTGTAGCCAAGGCCGTATGGCCATCTGCCTCCCCTCCATGGAATATGGAGGAGCTTGTAGAGCTGTTCAAGGGAGCACGGCGGTGTATCCGACTATGGAAGATATCGGCCTGCCGAGAGGGTGCGTGAGAGGCCTGGGCCATGGTGAAAACGTGGTATACGCAGCTGAATCCAAATCACATGGCCCGGGTCGGACCGCTAGGGTCAAATGGGGAAGAAATTCCTGTTAGTTTGGTATATGACCAAGTAGAGGTGGCCGCTAGATATTCCCAACAGGATTGTAAGTTAGATAGCCTACTGCAGGGTATAGAGGAGGAAATTTTTGAGTCGAAATGACTATGTATTTTTTCGTCTGGCTGAATTGTAAAACGATTGTCATGGCAGACCTTTTCTCTTTGCCCTCTAGACCCGAAGGCGCAGAGTGTTTCTGAATACCCGTGCGGCCGAATAGACCGGGTTATGCGTGGAAACCAGGCATGGGGGTCATAGTTGCTTGAACAGACAAGTTGTATCCGACTCGTTATGTTATATTACATTATGTAAGAAACATCTTCCAGAGAGAATAGTTCTGTTAAGGGTTCCTTTCCCTGGGTGTGCATGCGTTAGAGCACATGTCCGAACTGTGATTAAAAAAATCACAGTATATATATATATGTATCTTCTGGGGGTTCGCAAATGGAGCAAATACAAAAAACATATTTAATTCACCAACCGAATATTCCCTTGAGAACGCTAGCTTTCGGCTTCACCCAGTCTGAGGTACACATCCGGATAACCCGACAGTAACAATCGCAGAGGTGCTCCCTTTATGCCCTAGCCGAACTAACATGAATGTAGGGCATAAGAACAGGAGCCAGTCAACACAGCTTGGCCAAAACTTAAGTCATATCGATGCATATAATGGCGAAGAAAAGGTACATATGGGGAAAACACATATGTGATGAGCTTGATGCCTAGAGAATAATAGCAAGCTTATGTACAAGAAGCCCCCAGGTATAATGGACGTACATATTTGAAGGAATATGTGTGCGTCCGAGGTGCGCGGTCTAACCGCACGAAATCTTTAAGGCTAAAGAGAAAAACTAAAAGAGAGAGAAAGAAAGAAAAAAAAGTATTATGGAAACAACAGGGAGAAGGAGACGAACAAAGAGTTCGGCGCTTAGGCATAGAATCTTCGGAGTCTGGCCGTGTTCCAGGGGTTCGGCTCGAGGCAATTGTCTGACGCATCACGCAGGCAGTATGCTCCTCCAGTGAGGACTTTGTCAATGATGAAGGGACCCTCCCATTTGGGCTTGAGTTTGTTCTGTTTCTTCTCTAGCAAGCGTAGAACGAGTTCGCCAACGTTATAAGTCTTGGTCCGTACTTCTCTGCTTTGATATCTGCGGGCCTGTTGTTGATAAAATGCGGAACGGGCTTTTGCGACGTCACGCTCCTCCTCCAGGGCGTCTAGGCTGTCTTGCCGATCAAGCTCGGCCTCTCTCTCTCTTCGTACATGCGCACCTGAGGTGAGTCATGTATAACGTCGCAGGGTAGCACAGCCTCTGCATCGTACACCATGAAAAAAGGTGTGTATCCGGTAGTTCGGTTGGGCATGGTCCGCAGCCCCCAGAGTACGGAGTCAAGCTCCTCGATCCAGTGTGCGTCTGATTCCTTCAAAGACCGCACCAGCCTAGGTTTGATGCCGCTCATTATAAGACCGTTGGCCCATTCAACTTGACCGTTTGTCTATGGATGATAGACAGAGGCGTAATCAGCTTGATGCCCAGATTAGCACACCAGGTTTTCACTTTGTCGACTGAAATTAGAGCCGTTATCAGTGATGATGCTGTGTGGGACACCATAACGGTGTATGACGCCGGATATAAATTCTATCACCGGTCCGGACTCGGCCGTTTTAACTGGTTTGGCCTCTATCCACTTAGTGAATTTATCCACCATGACCAGCAGATATTTTTTCTTATGGCTCCCTCCTTTAAGGGGTCCAACCATGTATAGTCCCCAGACCATAAAAGGCCAAGTGATGGAGATTGTTTGTAGGGTAGTGGGGGGCATGTGGCTTTGATTGGCGAAGAGTTGGCATCCAGCGCAACATTGTACAAGGTCCTGTGCATCTGCTCGGGCCGTCGGCCAATAAAACCTTGTACGGAAGGCCTTGCTAACAAGGGCCCGAGCTGCAGCGTGGTGCCCGCCGAGACCGGCATGAATCTCAGCCAGGAGCTGCCTGCCCTCCTCCTCGGAGATGCATCTTTGAAGGACTCTGGTAGCGCTTTTCTTATAGAGTTCTCTGTCGTGATCCTTGTAGGCCTTCGAACGCTGGACAATGCAGCAGGCCTCATTCTGATCCTCAGGAAGTTCCTTCCTATTAAGGTAGGCCAAGAAGGGTTCGGTCCATGGGGCAATGGCTGCCATAATGAGATGGGCTGGCGGTTTATTTCGGTGGCTGAGCCTTCGATGATATCGGTGTGTTCGGATCCAGACTAGCGTTGCCACTTTCCCCTTGCCACACCACGGATGGCTTAAAAAGCCTTTCCAGAAAAATGTTATGTGGGACTAGATCACTCTTGGCGCTGATACGAGCAAGAACGTCTGCCGCTTGATTACTTTCTCGGGCCACGTGATGAAACTCGAGTCCCTCGAACCGAGGCAACATTTTTAGGACGACATTACGATAAGCCACCATCTTTGGATCTTTGGCATCGAAGTCTCCATTTATTTGAGATATTGCAAGTTTTGAGTCTCCACGCACTTCCAGGCGCTGTATGCCCATGGAGATAGCCATCCGGAGACCATGCAATAAGGCCTCATATTCGGCTGCATTATTGGAGTCTGTGTATAGTATTTGGAGTACGTACTGAACGACGTCTCCCATGGGGGACGTTAAAACGACGCCCGCTCCCAGCCATGCCAACATTTTGGAGCCATCGAAGTACATAACCTAGTTGGAATATGTGTCGTACTCTTTAGGGAGTTCGGCCTCTGTCCATTCAGCGACGAAGTCAGCCAGTACTTGGGATTTAATAGCTCGACGTGGTTTGTATGTAATATCAAATGGAAGGGGCTTATGGCCCATTTGGCAATCTGGCCCATGGCGTCGCGGTTGTTTATTATGTCATTGAGTGGTACTTCGGAAGCCACCGTGATCGAACACTCCTGGAAGTAGTGTCGTAGCTTTCAGGATGCCATGAAGACCGCGTATGCTATCTTTTGATAATGGGGGTACCGGGATTTTCATGGTGTAAGGACAGTGGATACATAGTATACTGGCTTCTGAAGCGGGAATTTATGTTTGTCATGTTCTCGTTCAACGACTAGCACGACGCTCACCACTTGATGTGTTGCCGATATGTATAGCAGCATGGGTTCGCCTACGTTTGGCGCGGCCAGGATTGGGTTGTTTGCTAGGAGTGTTTTTATTTCTTCCAGTCCGGCTATTGCCGCCTTCGTCCACTCGAAGTGATCGGTTCGCCGTAGAAGGTGATAGAGTGGTAGTGCCTTTTCTCCCAATCTGGTGATAAAGCAGCTTAGAGTTGCCACACAACCCGCGAGTTTTTGGACTTGTTTAAGGTCTGTTGGTGTCGTGGAATTGTCACGACAGATGTCCTAGTGTGAGGACTTAGTCGTGAGGCCAACACATCTACGCGGTAGCTTGAAGGGGTTGGTCGGAATCGAGAGATGCGAGGTAGATCAACACACAAGACGAGGATTTAGACAACTTCGGGCCCCGGGAAACATCATTCGGTAATAGCTCTACATGCTGTTTGAGGCTAGATCTCATTATGCTCATGAGGGAGTCGTCGTAAACCGGTGCTCCTAGTTGTGTCTAGCCCTAGAGATTATCTTATTGCTTATTGTCCCTCCCTCTTTGAGGAGCCTTACCCCTCCTTATATAAGTTAGAGGGGAGGGTTACATGCGGAGTCCTATTAGGATTAGGACTAGTCTACCTTCTAATACAAACCGGTTACAAGTCCGGGTCTTAACTCCTTGTAAGGTAAATATTCCTCACGCCTTTCCTCTTAAACCGGCCCACCATTAACATAAACCGGCTTTCTGGGCCTTGGGCCTTGTCATCCGTTTGTCCCGCCCGTCGGGTTACCAGTGAGTCATAATGTTTAAACAGGTTGCTTGTAAACCGTCTGGTCAGTGCGGGTCGCCAGTGAATCGCCAAGTCCGGCCGGGTTATACTTCCAGTCGGGTTACGCCGCAGGGTATATCTCCAACAGTTGGCGTAGCCAACTGTGACAGAGCTCGGATTTTGGCTGGATTTGCTTCAATTCCTCTATTGGAGATGATGAAGCCCAACAGCTTTCCTGCGGGGATGCCAAAAACACACTTTTTTGGATAAGCATAATGTCATATGCATAGAGGTTGTCAAATGTGAGGCGTAGGTCGTCTATTAGTGTTTCAACGTGCCTTGTCTTGATTACGACGTCGTCCACATAGGCTTCAACTGTCTTCCGATCTGTTTCTCCAGGCATGTTTGGATCATGTGTTGGTAGGTGGCGCCGGCGTTCTTGAGCTTGAAGGGCATGGTGTTGAAGCAGAATGGCCCATATGGGGTGATGAATGCTATTTCAGCTTGGTCGGACTCCTTCATTTTCATTTGATGGTATCCGGAGTATGCATCGAGGAAACATAGTGAGTCGTGTCTTGCGGTAGCATCAATGATTTGATAAATGCGGGGGAGGGGGAAGGGATCCTTAGGGCAATCCTTATTGAGGTCTTTAAAATCGATGCACAAACTCCAGGATTTATCCTTCTTTGGTACCATCACCAGGTTTGCCAGCCAGTCCGGATGTTTTATTTCTCTAATGAATCCGGCCTCGATTAGCTTGGCTAGCTCCTCTCCCATGGCTTGATGTTTGGGTTCGGAAAAGCGCCACAGTGTTTGTTTGACCAGTTTGTATCCCTTTAATATGTTGAGGCCGTGCTCGGCCAGTTTGCGCGGGATGCCTGGCATGTCAGAAGGGTACCAGGCGAATATATCCTAGTTTTCACGAAGAAAATCCCTTAGCGCGCCGTCGACCGTTGGGTCTAGTTGTGCCCTAATAGATGCTGTCTTTTTGGGGTCTGTTGGATGGACCTGGGATTTGACTATTTCTTCCGCTGGCTTGAAGGATGTGGACTTGGGGCGTTTGTCTAAGATCACTTCGTCCCTGTCCACCGTGGAGCGCATTGCGGTTAATTCTTCGGCCGTGAGGGATCCAAATAATGCCTCAAGGGCCAGGGATGTGGTTTTATTTTCGACGCGGAGTGCTATGTCCGGATCACTGGCGAGAGTGATTATGCCTTTGGGCCTGGGCATCTTAAGTTTCATGTACCCGTAATGAGGTACAACTTGGAAGCGTGTAAATGCCTCCCACCCCAAAAGGGCGTGATATCCGTTGTTGAAAGGGGCCACTTGGAAGGTTATTTCTTTGGACCGATAATTCTCTGGCGTGCCAAATACCACGTCGAGTGTTATTTTTCCCGCACACTGCGCCTCCCGACTGGGAATAATTCCTCAGAAGGTCGTGTTGCTTTGCTCAATGCGGCTCCTATCTATTTCCATTTTGTGGAGTGTATCTTCGTAGATGAGGTTTAGTCCGCTGCCGCCGTCCATGAGGACCTTGGTGAGCCGAAAGCCGTCCACGATTGGACTAAGGACCAAGGCGGCTGGTGCTCGGACTATCCTGTATTTTCGTTTGTCACCGCCATTAATAGTTATAGCTATGTTGTTCCAAGGGTTTATTGCTGCTATTTGACAGACTTCGGCGAGTCCGCGTAGTGCTCTTTTGCGCCTATTGTTTGAGGCGAATGTCTCGAAGATCGTTAGTACTTTGGGGTCGTTGTCCTCTGGGGGTGTTGTTCTAGGTTATTCTTGGTGAGGATATGCTCGCCGCTCTTGGCCACTTGCCAGAGTATCCAACATGCTCTAAGGCTATGTGTTGGTATGTTATCTAGTGTTGCGTGTATTTTGCGTGACCCATCGAGCCATCCTTCCAGAATGGTTCCATGCACCGTACTGGACTTATATTTCTTTACTATTGAACCGGGCATGTTGCAAGGGTGCGCCCTTTTCGCCTGAATGAGGGGTTGAGTGGGGACCGATGATTCCCAACGGGCTGCTCGAGTTTTCCAGGCGCTTTCCATTGCGCTGTACTTCTGTACGATAGTTGCCAAGTCTGTGAAGTGTAGGATGCAACGGCGGTTGATGGTGTCGAGGATTCCTTCATCCCTGCAATTGTTGCGGAACACTGAGATCGCTTCCTCGTCGCGACAATCTTTAATCTTGTTTTTGACAAGAAGGAATCTGGCCCAGAAGTGGTGGACCATTTCCTGAGACTGCTGTTGTATGCTCATGAGAGCGCTTGTATTCGGATGGGTGGGTGGATTTAAATCTGAACCTTGACCCAGTTTTGGATCCGGAGTCTGAAGGTCTTCCGAACTTAATAGACCGGGCTCCGGGATATCCACTGATTTCTTAGGCCCGTCGTCTGATACTATGTTCGGAGGGCAGGATGCATCTCCTCGCAGGTAGGTGTCCGGCTCTTCGAGACCGGAGATCCGGAGATAGTCCGTCCTTAGTATGGAGGAAGAGTTGTCGACTCGCTCCTCGACTACCGCTATCTGGTGGGTGATCGGCGGAGATTTGATTTCTCTCTGATCGGGTTGAAGCCCAATTCGATTGAAGTTTGTAGTGACCCCCAGGGCGGCGATGCGATCTAGGAGCTCATTTAAGGACGAAAGCTCCACTGGATCCATATGTTTGGAGTGTTCGGAGTCGATACGAAGGGGTTTTCGATGACCCAAGAGGTCATCGTCGGCTTAATGACCGAATGGGCGGTCATGGTAAAGCCGCCTAGCCGGAGGGTTTGTCCTGGAGCCAGCGTTCCTCCGGTGGTGATATTATCCTTGAGAACAAGGCGAGACATCAATCCTGTCGTTGACGTCACAGTGGAACTCTCAATGAAAGCACCAATGTCGGTGTCAAAACCGGCGGATCTCGGGTAGTGGGTCCCGAACTGTGTGTCTAAGGTCGATGGTAACAGGAGATAGGGGACACGATGTTTACCCAGGTTCGGGCCCTCTCTATGGAGGTAATACCCTACGTCCTGCTTGATTGATCTTGATGAATATGAGTATTACAAGAGTTGATCTACCACGAGATCGTAATGGCTAAACCCTAGAGGTCTAGTCTGGCTATGATTATGAGGATTCGGGCCATCTATGGACCTAGCCCTCTGGTTTATATAGACACGGGAGGGATCTAGGGTTACACAAGGTCAGTTACAGAGAAAGGAATCTACATAGTTGGCCACCAAGCTTGCCTTCCACGCCAAGGAAAGTCCCATCCGGACACGGGTGCAGTCTTCGGTCTTCATATCTTCATAGCCCATCAGTCCGGCCCATGGCTAACAGGCCGAACGCCCGAGGACCCCTTAGTCCAGGACTCCCTCAATGACATCCATCATCAGTTGGCCAGACACAAGGGACTTCATCATGGTGATGGCAGAACACGTCAACGAGAAAGAAGAACAAAACCGGTAACAGAGCAGCGATATAGTGAGCATGGTGATGACTTAAGAGGATACTGATGCACATCGGGTTTTGTAAAGTATTGCGAACAAAAGGGAACATCACATGATAACCAAAGGTTCACTCGAATATCATTCGCTTAATCTTAGGGATCGATATGGATGTCCACGGTTCCGCTATCGGTCATTGAAGGAAGGGGTTTCGTTCATGTCTATGTTTTACCGAACCTATGGGGTCACAAGCTTAAGGTAATCACGATCTACCGAGTGTTACTGGAACAGTAGTGATGAGAATATATTCTTGAAATAGTTTCATTAATATCCGAAATAGTTTCGAGAGGTTCCGGAAGCGTTCTGGGGTCACTGGAAGGGTTTCGGTGAATACCGGGTAATACCGGGTATTACCAATTAAATATATATAGGTGGAAAATGTTTTCAGAGATGTTAAATTATATATATAATACTCTGAAAATGTTTTAAGTATTTTATATATTTATTAAATATCAACGGGCCTTAATAGGCTAAGAGGAGAAGGAAGACTTGGGCCATAAAGGCCCAAGTAGGGAGGCGCCCCCCTTTCCTAGTGTGTGTGTGGGGGGGGGCAATCAAACTAGGAGGGGGAGTCCTACTCCCCCTCTCTAGGCCGGCGCACCAAGGGGGAACTTTTCACCTTGGTGGTTGCCCTCTCCTTCCCCCTAAACCTATATATATCAGAGGTTTTGCACCTATTGAAACATAAGTTTTTGGGTGCCTGTTCTAGTTGATCTAGTTCTGGTCGGTCCTAGACTAATTAGAGATAGCCGTAGCCACCTCTAATCCTCATAACTAAAAGCCCAGTGTGGTTCTAATCTCCTCCCTCTAATTCTCGAACGACGATTAGCTCTGGACGGTGAAGCGCTGCCAGATCGTGAAGACCGTACGCTTGCAACCAAGTAGAGAGGCCGTGCTTTCGGTCTTCGGTTTGAGGGATCGTTCGAGAACGGTTAGCGGGATCATTTTCAATGTTTGAGGGACTTAAAGCACGGTCTACATTGACTCTTATTCTTTCGCTGCACTTCGGAGTCGGTAACGATCGTTGATCCCAACCCGTTATGCATCTTCATATTGATCTTGGTGATCGTAGGAGCGATTTTTTTGTTTTCTACTATGTTTCTCAACAGTGACATTAGAGCTGGTTTTTGAGTAGATGCAGGTTGCAATCTAGATCACATATGATATGTGAGGGTTGATGTTCTTGCTATGCTTCCTACGAGTGTTGCTTCGATTCAGTTCATCGGCAGAATGATGTAGTTTTGCTACAAGGTTCTGACAATCGATCAGCTCTGGCTGTCGACGATCTGTTAACAGTTCCTTGGGCTACATCATAGTCGGGCATAGTGAACCGTTGCGTACATAAGAAGGTGTCGAAGATGGATGATCTTCAAGGGGATCACGTGTATGGGCAAATTTTAGTGTGGGGGATGAGACTTTTATTAAGTCTCTCTTTCACACACCCCGAAACTTAATCTAGTATCAAGAACATCGCCTTGTTGTGCTTGCGTAGGTAGCTAGTCCTTATTGCTAAAACTGGTTAACCTCGTAACTAAATTTTTGCTAAAACTGATAAAGAGGACGTCTAACTTGGTTTTGCAGGGTTTGCATATGATGTGGTATAGCCTTCGTCATGATAATGAGTTTATGTATGAGATGGTTGTATGTTGTAATGTTAAGTGGCCTACGCGTCAAGGCATGATGGCCGGAGCCACGAGATTTCCACCTTAATTTAAACATCATAGAGATAGATTATAGGTGATGGTGGCAAAAGTACATGAAGGACACCCCGACGAGGAGAAGATGTACCAGGCACGGGATGAGTGCTACTTCTTGAGCTTGCGTTGGTTTTTCCCTTGAAGAGGAAAGGGTGATGCAACAAAGTAGAGTAAGTATTTCCCTCATTTTTGAGAACCAAGGTATCAATCCAGTAGGAGACAACACACAAGTCACCGAATACCTGCACAAACAAACAACAACTTGCACCCAACGCGATAAATGGGTTGTTAATCCCTTCACGGTTACTTGCAAAGGTGAGATCTGATAGAGATAGATAAATGGTATATTTAATATTTTTGGTATTTTTGGTTTATAGATCAGAAAGTAAAAGATTGCAAAGGAAGTAAATCAGAAACTAAAATTGTAGATCGGAAACTTATATGATGAAAAAAAGAACTTGTATGATGGAAAATAGACCCGGGTGTCAGGACCCCGATCCTAAGTCACACCGATCTAGCATGTAACGCATCATATCACTTTGCGGCCTCACGCACGGTATTCCCACGGGTGCCACCTTACCTGGCCCGGGACCGTTTGCGCCTTTTGGCTCACGTATATGATAGTGTCGCTAGCATCCATATGACAAAGAACCCGGGCTGACATG
Source organism: Triticum aestivum (assembly GCF_018294505.1). Lineage (NCBI taxonomy): Eukaryota > Viridiplantae > Streptophyta > Magnoliopsida > Poales > Poaceae > Triticum > Triticum aestivum. Next base: position 381,324,234 of record NC_057806.1, on the reverse strand, counting down.
GCTAGTCGTGAACCCAAAGTGGCACTAACTTACAGGGACAGGCATACATGACCCAGCAACGAACGTGTCGGTCATCAGCGAGTGAATCCAGGCTGTAGCACTGGGCTAGCAGGACTCCGGTGAACCGGGCAGTAGCGGGCTAACAGGACTCCGGTATTCATCGCGTGACATTTCCCCAAAGGGACAGACACAGGAACGAAGAAGGACACATGCCGGTCAGCCTAGGTGTTCCGGAGCAGTAGCAAGCTACCATGGCTCAGTGGAAACATCAGGAGACATTTCCCGGTAAGAAAGGCTACTAAGGATAAACAACTAGATAGTCAGATCCCGCACATACCAAGCATTTCAATAACATACACACAATATGCTCGATATGTGCAATACAACATGGCATCACAAAATGACTCTACGACTCAAGTAGTTAATCAATAGGCTCCGAGGAGCGAGATATTACAATCATGGGTCTCATGACCCAACAATCAGAGCATACAAGTCAAAGCACAAGCGGAAGCTTAACATGTCTGAGTACAGACAACTATAAATGAAAAAGGCTGAGAAGCCTGACTATCTACCAGATCCTGCCGAGGGCACAAGATCGTAGCTGAGGTAACAAGCTAAACGTCGAAGTCCACGTGGAACTACTAGTGAGACTGAAGTCTCTCTGCAAAAACATAAATTAAGCAACGTGAGTACAAATGTACCCAGCAAGACTTACATCAGAACTAACTACATATGCATCATTATCAACAAAGGGGTGGTGGGGTTTAACTGCAGCAATCCAGCTTTGACTCGGTGGCTATCCTAAACTACGACTGCAAGTAACTCTTTTGAGGTGGCGCACACGAGTCCACATATTCACCATATCAATACACCACTATGGATCCGCTCCCGTCTCCCTACGAGAACGCCATCCATAGCACTCACGCTTATCTTGCGCATTTTAAAGTATCCACTTTCACTTGTCTATGAACTATGCAAGGGGTCCAAGTTTCCATATCCGAGGAATCCGGCTATTCGAATAGATAATGATAACCCTGCAGGGGTGTACTTCTTCACACACGCTTTCGCCACTTATCGCCCTGTACACGTCATGTACCTCGGCAACCTTCAAGCGGAAGCCGGGCGAGGGAGTCGGGCCACGACCTGACTAACCGAACAAGTCTCTAGTCCAGGTTTATCGCCTATTCGGGTTCCATCCGCAAGGAGATCCGACCGGGGTGTCGCTCACGGCCCCAAACGATGTGTGCAGGGTTCCCAAGCCCACCTCGACGGGTGGATCTACGCTTGGTACACCGTGCCACTGTGCCTAGTCTGTCCCAAGCCCACCTGTACCGGGTGCCACTTGGTAGACTACTAACACTACCTGCAAACACCAGAAACTAGTTGCAACTCCTGGACAGAGATCATGTTGATTAATAAGTCGAGAGGGGTCGAGTTACCGGAACCCAATGTGTGGTAGTAACTGCTCATGGATCACAAACACAGAACTCAGTTCCTGAGGACGGCTGCAGTGAGACAACCCACCATGTACTCCTACATGGCCTCTCACCGCTACCTTTACCAAATCGTGTTCACACACTTAGCTCACACACAGTAGGACATGTTCACACACCTCTGATTCATCCTTGATGAATCAGACCTGACTCAACTCTAAGCAGTAGCAGGCATGACAAACAAGCATGAATGAGTAGGCACAGCAGGGCTCAAACAACTCCTACTCATGCTAGTGGGTTTCATCTATTTACTGTGGCAATGACAGGTCATGCAAAGGATAAAGGGGTTCAGCTACCGCAGCAAGTAACAAATATGTCGTTGTTGTCCTAATGCAGTAAAAGAGAGCAGGAGCGAGAGAGTGGGATTTTATCAGAATGAACAAGGGGGTTTTGCTTGCCTGGCACTTCTGAAGATAATATAGCTCTTCATCGGTGTCATCGATCACATCGCCGGTACACGCCTATCGAGAGGGGACAATTACCGGCAAACAAGGAAAAACACAATCAATGCAATGCGACAATATGATGCATGCTATGACATGGCAATATGAATGTGTTTTGGGCTAATGCACTTGGCTATGATTTAAATGAAGTTGGTTTGAATACATGATTCAAATTCCAACTCCATATATGATTATTTAAATGCCCTTTATTTGTTTTGTCCAAAACAGAGGACAAACATTGTTCAAACATGCATGAAAATGGTACAGATGGATTCCTTGAATTTTTCTGATAATTTTTCATATATAAAACATTTAATTTGGAGTTACGGTTAATTTTCTATGATTTATTGAAGTTTTAGCTATTTCTGGAATTTCCTGATTAATATAAAATAAACTAAATTCCAGAAAAGGAATATTGCGTCAGCATGACCTCACCCTGACATCATCAGGTCAACAGGGCGGGTCCAGGTCAAACCTGACGTGTGGGGGCCACACGTCAGTGTCACAGGGCTGCTTAGCTCACTGACAGGTGGGACCAAGTCAACGGCCACGTCTGCTTGGTCAAAGCTGACGTGTGGGCCCACGGGGTTAGTTAAATTAAACAGAAGATGTAATTTGTGTTAATTAGAGCGCGGGGCCCATTAGTCAGTGGCCTAGGGGGTTGGTTAGTGCGTCATTAGCGTTTAATGACGTCGCCACATCACCAGCCACCGGAGTATCACCGGCGGCGACCATTCCGCACGGCGGCGCGGCTCGGATTTGACCTAGGGGCGATGGTTTGGCGCGCTGAGCGCACCGGGGAGGAGCTCTTGCACTCGCGCATCTAATGGACCAGACGGGTGGTCACGGGGCAGCCGGAATCTCGCCGGCGACGAGCTTTGGCGGTGACCGGAGTTCGGCTGGGAGGGGAGAAGGAGCTACGGTGCACGGCAGGGGCCGGTGCTGGACGCGTTCGGCTCCTGGGAGCTCGGTGAGCACGGAGACACGCTCAAAAATGGGCGGGGGCGACTGTGGCCACGGCAACGACATGGCACGGCGGCGGCAAGCTCGGCCGTGGTCGGAGGACGGGCTAGGGGACGGGAATGGAGGGGCGAGCAAGGGGGGAAAGGAGCAGGAGCTCACAGGGATGCGGCAGGGTAGGTCAGCGGGCTCGGGGGCGTCTTCGGTGCTGCGAATCGAACGGCGGCGATCGCCGGCCGTGGCGATGAAGATGGCGGTGATGGCGTGGCTTCAGGGCACCCGGCGTCGCGTGCGTCGTGGTAGAGCTTCCCGGATCCAAGGCGGAGCTCGTGGCCTAACTGGCTGGGCGTGGGGATGCTGGTGGCTCCGGTGGTGCTCGTCGGCGGTCTCGGGTGCGTCCGGGGATGAGCGAGGGAGAGAGACAGAGGAGGGAGAGGGGATGCAGCGGGTGAGGGAAAAGAGAGAGGGGACACGGGGCGTCGTCGTGGCGTTGCTAGGAGGGCCGGGGAAGCAGGAGGTGGCCGGGGCGGCGTCGGCGCTCGCCACCGAGCTGCTTCGGTGCGAGGGGAGGAAGACGACAGGGGGAAAAAGCGGCGGTGGGCTGGGCCGCTGGAGGAGCTGGGCCGGCAGGTAAGTCAGGTAAGTGGCTGGGCTTCTCTCTTTTTTTTAAATTTCTGTTCTGTTTTGTTTTTTTCTTCTGTTTTGTTTTATTTAATTTTGTTTTGCCACTGTTTTGAATTTAAAAATAATTCAAACAATGCCAAAAGCTCCTCTGAATATTTTTATTTTGCTAGATGGACTTTTCCAAAAGCTCATAAAATATTTCAGGGATATTTGAAATTATATTCTAATTATATGAATATAATTCAAATTCAAATAGCTAATGATTTAAATTCAAAGTCCCAAAAATAAATCCTTAAAAATGTTCAATATTTTGGTTGGGACCAGAACCCTTGCCAAAAATTATCAAACATTTAAGAAGAACATTTTTGGAACAAAGAATGAGATTTTAGGGTTTTAGCCCTACTTTTATTTAGGGTTTTGAGGCTTCCAAATTCCTCAGTTCAAGTTTCAAAATTTAAACATGATGCAAACACCAGGCAGCACTAGAAGCTAGGGATGTGACAACTCACCCCCACTAAACAAAAATCTCGTCCCGAGATTCAAGCGTAGGGTAAGATGAAGGGGGAACGCAGCCTAACACAATCTTCACGATCCAGGTTGCACTTCATAGGAACGTTGTTTCGATCACCATCTTTGTCTCGACGTCTTGTTCTGAGAACTCCAGTTATCATCACAACGAGAGGAAAGGAAAGACCCTAAAAGAATTGTTCTTCTCGAAGGTCGAACAACTCAGGATTAACTCTCGGAATGAGACGTAGCAACATCTCTCGAGCTGAGAGACGAAGCACACCTCTAGAGGGATGGAGTGGAACAGATGATGAGGGTTCACTAGGTAGACAACAATTCCAGACTTAAGAATGTGGTGATCGGTTGTCAACGTAGCGAGGAATTGAATTGCCATGATACCATACGATGCACCTTGGGGAAGGTGACTCGTAGAAATATCCCCTTAAGTGGCAAAAAGAATTACCTTTGATTCAAGGATCATTGAAACTCTTTATACCAGCTTAAGGCAAATCATAATCGATCATAAAGAGGGGTTCGGTAGAATGGCATACTCGAACTTGGATGATGTGGATTACCTTGTTGAAAACAACGTAATGGATGAATTTGCTTACCACCGGAAATGGAAGAGACCCATGGTAGAATGGCACATTGGTGGTGCAGGCTGGGAACAGAATGCAAATGCTGGGAATGATTCTGGTAACTGGGGAAGAACCCAACAATAGAGAGTGAATTCACTGTTTGAAAAGGTCATAGCATTGCCGAGGAAACTGAGAGGAAATCCCAGTTAGTGCCGATGATAACACGTAGCGCTTGTGCGTGCTCTCAAGAACTTGAGCATTTCCACAATCATCAAGGTTTTACCAACATCCGTGTCAAGGATCCTGGCAACACAACATACTACCATGATGAATACCGGTGGAAGATGCAGATGCAAAGGAAGATAACACCTTCTCAGATTTCACTCTTGGCGGGGCCAAGGAAATAAAATCTGGATGATCGACCGAGAGACATTTAGCACTCCGCTTCTAATGTTCTCCTTGACGTGCCAGTGTAACCCATTCATAGATATGGTTTGATAACTAGAACATCAAGTAAAGGTCGGACTTCGGGAGCAACAGAATCCATAAGGAATAGTTACGGAGGTAAATCCTACGAAATCCTTATGGGGAGGTGGCCAACTTCCTCAAACAAGATATTACAATAATAGGTCTTCCGGCTGGGTGTGTTGGCCACGGCATCCACTTTACCGGTTATCGAGGGACCAATATTATAGTTCTTGGGAAATGTTCCAACCATCATATCTGCCTGAGATCCAGATCTGGTTGGTGTCAGGATATTCCAGACTCATTGAGTCTAGGAAGAAAAATGAAAGTTTGCAACACAAATCGACGAAATGACGTTGCGAGATTCTCGGGAAATGAACTACGATAGCAAGCTCCAAAACATGAACTGGTTCTGCTACACACACGTGAACATGTTGTCCTAGACAAGCATGACCACATGGTAGTCTTATAATAAAACACTACCGAGTTCTGGTTGGGAACCATCATTGAGGATATCGAAGTTCTTTCATAAGTCCGGATTAGCTCTTATGAAGGAACTCCTTCTCCTTGAACAAATCAATTAGTGGCTTGGGGTGCTATGTGATACATATGGAGTGGAGGTAATTAATCTACCAAACCATAGTATACTTTGCACATGCATGACTGACTTGGGACGATTCCAGAGGAAACAAAACTAACTTTCTCGAACCCACGACGGCAACTTACATCAAATGCACGTGAATCAAAGAAAGTCACTTCTTTCATCCAGCATATACTTCATGAACGGGGCATGAAGAAAATGCCTATAAAAGTTTCCAACACTAGGTTGATGTTCAACATGAATCATGGGGGAGACAAAATGCTGCTGATGGGCTCAACAACAACTCATCGGAATTTCCATATCACTGGACTTCCACCATCATGTGAACATGGTGATAGTATTGGTCAGACCAAAAGATATAATGGTGTATGCTCGAGGGGTAGCCACGAGTAAGACAACATTACGAACATCGTTGGTTCTGATTTGATTTGACGATAGCCCATACTTAAATCAAAGTTTTTATAAGACAATAGGTCCAATAACTGATCACAAGGACCAATCGATGAAGATATCATCTTTCTTCAACTAACACACCAACACCAGGATATCCCTTTGAAACGAACTAAGTTAGGTAAGCTTTTATCTTCCAACTCTCCAAGTTGTCGTTTAGCTTAACCAACTAGCTCAGAGGTATCCAACACGGATTCTTGGAGAAGGGGTGGTTTACAGGAATAAACCAACTTGATCACGAACTCAACATAGCGGTCAGGTGACAACCTAGTAATACTTCCGAGAAGATATACGGTAAATCACGAACCACCGATATGTTACTAAGCTCGAGAACAATCTTGCTTTCCAGGGCAAGATGATATGATCAAATGAGCGAGGACTTGACAAAATCCTAACTCATTAATCAAAGAGTGCACCAGGAAATAAGGACTAGGTAGCACAATCTATCTTAGAATGGTGATTCAATAACCAACATGCTAAGAATGAGAATATTGTCCATTTACTACCAAGCAACTAGTTGCTAGGGGTACTGATTTCACACATCATAGTTCACCCGTCGGCATTCCGGTTGCAACAACACGGTAGCTGAGAAATGAATAATGATGGCGAGAAGTATCACTGCACCAAGAATTCATAAGATGATGTGTAATTCCTATGACTTTCTTGACATAAAGAGGGTAATACTTCAGGGTAGAACAGAACAAAAAATGGATTAGCATTTTGATCTGCGGAGCACAACTTCTTTGACCCAATCCTGGATATGGAAGAGGTACTGGAGTTTGTTTCTCCAAGTCATTCAGAATTAGAATGGCTTGACGGACCACAAGAGTAATAGGCATCGATAACGATTGCACACAAACTCTTGACTATCAATTGATAGACGAGGGTCAGAAGACAACTAAAGAGGGACAACCCAAAGGAACATATGTTTTTCTGAGTTGTGGATGCATAGATTAGTATGTCGAGCAGAGCTCAACATGTTTCTTCCGGATAACCTATGCAGAAAGGTTGAACTGGCAGAGTCACAATGTAGAATGGAGAACTCCTCAAGAGTACTCTAATTGTGATCTTTTGATCCAATAAACATCTGCCATAACGTGGTCCATAGTATTTGGAACAAGGAAATACCACGAACTTCGAGGACTATCGCAAAGTTACTAATATCCTAAAGGAACTAGCAAACACTATCAACATGAAGTAAGTAGAGTGAATCTCGGTTCGAAAACCCAGAAATAGAATACCTACTACTAAGTAGCATCACGGAATGCTTTCGAGAATAAAGGCCAGAATCATCACACTGGGGCACAAATCATGGCTAAATTACTAGATGATCCCCTAAAACACCTAGGGTCATAATAATAACTCCAACATAAAGGTCGAGGCAGTAGAGTACCTCAACTCAACAATTTGTGTGATTAACCTGGCCTAGAAAGACATTGAAACCAGAGGAAAAGGATTTTGCAAATGCATCAGACTCTTTGGAAACCTGGGATGACTCGGACAGCATAATGGCTGTAAATGCTCAGAAAAGATTTGAGATATTCACAAAAGGGTGGCATAACCACTCAGAGCACAATATCAAAGTTTCGAGATCAACAGTTAACATACAGAAGTCGTAGGAACTGAACTCAAGCTTAAATCCAACAATCTTATAAGTCTACGGATTAGTAACACGTGATCCTGATAGAAAGAAGAGATAGCCTAGTTCTTAATCCCCGTAGAAGAGAAGATGATGACTCAGATCAGAAGGCCATGAGGTATAAGGAGTAAAAAGAGCCTTACGTTCCATCCCACAATCAATTCCCTTATATAACTAAAGAATTTCTAGACTCAACTTCGACCAGTTTGGCTTGGTAATCCTACAGGCAGTCAAGCTCTGATACCAATGTTGTCAGGACCCCGATCCTAAGTCACACCGATCTAGCATGTAACGCATCATATCACTTTGCGGCCTCACGCATGGTATTCCCACGGGTGCCACCTTACCTGGCCCGGGACCGTTTGCGCCTTTTGGCTCACGTATATGATAGTGTCGCTAGCATCCATATGACAAAGAACCCGGGCTGACATGGCTAGTCGTGAACCCAAAGTGGCACTAACTTACAGGGACATGCATACATGACCCAGCAACGAACGTGTCGGTCATCAGCGAGTGAATCCAGGCTGTAGCACTGGGCTAGCAGGACTCCGGTGAACCGGGCTGTAGCGGGCTAACAGGACTCCGATATTCATCGCGTGACATTTCCCCGAAGGGACAGACACAGGAACGAAGAAGGACACATGCCGGCCAGCCTAGGTGTTCCAGAGCAGTAGCAAGCTACCATGGCTCAGTGGAAACATCAGGAGACATTTCCCGGTAAGAAAGGCTACTAAGGATAAACAACTAGATAGTCAGATCCCGCACATACCAAGCATTTCAATAACATACACACAATATGCTCGATATGTGCAATACAACATGGCATCACAAAATGACTCTACGACTCAAGTAGTTAATCAATAGGCTCCGAGGAGCGAGATATTACAATCATGGGTCTCATGACCCAACAATCAGAGCATACAAGTCAAAGCACAAGCGGAAGCTTAACATATCTGAGTACAGACAACTATAAATGAAAAAGGCTGAGAAGCCTGACTATCTACCAGATCCTGCCGAGGGCACAAGATCGTAGCTGAGGTAACAAACTAAACGTCGAAGTCCACGTGGAACTACTAGTGAGACTGAAGTCTCTCTGCAAAAACATAAATTAAGCAACGTGAGTACAAATGTACCCAGCAAGACTTACATCAGAACTAACTACATATGCATCATTATCAACAAAGGGGTGGTGGGGTTTAACTGCTGCAAGCCAGCTTTGACTCGGTGGCTATGCTAAACTACGACTGCAAGTAACTCTTTTGAGGTGGCGCACACGAGTCCACATATTCACCATATCAATACACCACTATGGATCCGCTCCCGTCTCCCTACGAGAACGCCATCCATAGCACTCACGCTTATCTTGCGCATTTTAAAGTATCCACTTTCACTTGTCTATGAACTATGCAAGGGGTCCAAGTTTCCATATCCGAGGAATCCGGCTATTCGAATAGATAATGATAACCCTGCAGGGGTGTACTTCTTCACACACGCTTTCGCCACTTATCGCCCTGTACACGTCATGTACCTCGGCAACCTTCAAGCGGAAGCCGGGCGAGGGAGTCGGGCACGACCTGACTAACCGAACAAGTCTCTAGTCCAGGTTTATCGCCTATTCGGGTTCCATCCGCAAGGAGATCCGGCCGGGGTGTCGCTCACGGCCCCAAACGATGTGTGCAGGGTTCCCAAGCCCACCTCGACGGGTGGATCTACGCTTGGTACACCGTGCCACTGTGCCTAGTCTGTCCCAAGCCCACCTGTACCGGGTGCCACTTGGTAGACTACTAACACTACCTACAAACACCAGAAACTAGTTGCAACTCCTGGACAGAGATCATGTTGATTAATAAGTCGAGAGGGGTCGAGTTACCGGAACCCAATGTGTGGTAGTAACTGCTCATGGATCACAAACACAGAACTCAGTTCCTGAGGACGGCTGCAGTGAGACAACCCACCATGTACTCCTACATGGCCTCTCACCGCTACCTTTACCAAATCGTGTTCACACACTTAGCTCACACACAGTAGGACATGTTCACACACCTCTGATTCATCCCCGATGAATCAGACCTGACTCAACTCTAAGCAGTAGCAGGCATGACAAACAAGCCTGAATGAGTAGGCACAGCAGGGCTCAAACAACTCCTACTCGTGCTAGTGGGTTTCATCTATTTACTGTGGCAATGACAGGTCATGCAAAGGATAAAGGGGTTCAGCTACCGCAGCAAGTAACAAATATGTCGTTGTTGTCCTAATGCAGTAAAAGAGAGCAGGAGCGAGAGAGTGGGATTTTATCGGAATGAACAAGAGGGTTTTGCTTGCCTGGCACTTCTGAAGATAATATAGCTCTTCATCGGTGTCATCGATCACATCGCCGGTACACGCCTATCGAGAGGGGACAATTACCGGCAAACAAGGAAAAACACAATCAATGCAATGCGACAATATGATGCATGCTATGACATGGCAATATGAATGTGTTTTGGGCTAATGCACTTGGCTATGATTTAAAAGAAGTTGGTTTGAATACATGATTCAAATTCCAACTCCATATATGATTATTTAAATGCCCTTTATTTGTTTTGTCCAAAACAGAGGACAAACATTGTTCAAACATGCATGAAAATGGTACAGATGGATTCCTTGAACTTTTCTGATAATTTTTCATATATAAAACATTTAATTTGGAGTTACGGTTAATTTTCTATGATTTATTGAAGTTTTAGCTATTTCTGGAATTTCCTGATTAATATAAAATAAACTAAATTCCAGAAAAGGAATATTGCGTCAGCATGACCTCACCCTGACGTCATCAGGTCAACAGGGCGGGTCCAGGTCAAACCTGACGTGTGGGGTCCACACGTCAGTGTCACAGGGCTGCTTAGCTCACTGACAGGTGGGACCAAGTCAACGGCCACGTCAGCTTGGTCAAAGTTGACGTGTGGGCCCACAGGGTTAGTTAAATTAAACAGAAGATGTAATTTGTGTTAATTAGAGCGTGGGGCCCATTAGTCAGTGGCCTAGGGGGTTGGTTAGTGCGTCATTAGCGTTTAATGACGTCGCCACGTCACCAGCCACCGGAGTATCGCCGGCGGCGACCATTCCGCACGGCGGCGCAGCTCGGATTTGATCTAGGGGCGATGGTTTGGCGCGCTGAGCGCACCGGGGAGGAGCTCTTGCACTCGTGCATCTAACGGACCAGACAGGTGGTCACGGGGCAGCCAGAATCTCGCCGGCGATGAGCTTTGGCGGCGACCGGAGTTCGGCTGGGAGGGAGAAGGAGCTACGGTGCATGGCAGGGGCCGGTGCTGGACGTGTTCGGCTCCTGGGAGCTCGGTGAGCACGGAGACACGCTCAAAAATGGGCGGGGGCGACTGTGGCCACGGCAACGACATGGCACGGCGACGGCAAGCTTGGCCGTGGTCGGAGGACGGGCTAGGGGACGGGAATGGAGGGGCGAGCAAGGGGGGAAAGGAGCAGGAGCTCACAGGGATGCGGCAGGGTAGGTCAGCGGGCTCGGGGGCGTCTTCGGTGCTGCGAATCGAACGGCAGCGATCGCCGGCCGTGGCGATGAAGATGGCGGTGATGGCGTGGCTTCAGGGCACCCGGCGTCGCATGCGTCGTGGTAGAGCTTCCCGGATCCAAGGCGGAGCTCGTGGCCTAACTGGCTGGGCGTGGGGATGCTGGTGGCTCCGGTGGTGCTCGTCGGCGGTCTCGGGTGCATCCGGGGATGAGCGAGGGAGAGAGACAGAGGAGGGAGAGGGGATGCAGCGGGTGAGGGAAAAGAGAGAGGGGACACGGGGCGTCGTCGTGGCGTTGCTAGGAGGGCCGGGGAAGCAGGAGGTGGCCGGGGCGGCGTCGGCGCTCGCCACCGAGCTGCTTCGGTGCGAGGGGAGGAAGACGACAGGGGAAAAAAGCGGCGGTGGGCTGGGCCGCTGGAGGAGCTGGGCCGGCAGGTAAGTCAGGTAAGTGGCTGGGCTTCTCTCTTTTTTTTAAATTTCTGTTCTGTTTGTTTTTTCTTCTGTTTTGTTTTATTTAATTTTGTTTTGCCACTGTTTTGAATTTAAAAATAATTCAAACAATGCCAAAAGCTCCTCTGAATATTTTTATTTTGCTAGATGGACTTCTCCAAAAGCTCATAAAATATTTCAGGGATATTTGAAATTATATTCTAATTATATGAATATAATTCAAATTCAAATAGCTAATGATTTAAATTCAAAGTCCCAAAAATAAATCCTTAAAAATGTTCAATATTTTGGTTGGGACCAGAACCCTTGCCAAAAATTATCAAACATTTAAGAAGAACATTTTTGGAACAAAGAATAAGATTTTAGGGTTTTAGCCCTACTTTTATTTAGGGTTTTGAGGCTTCCAAATTCCTCAGTTCAAGTTTCAAAATTTAAACATGATGCAAACACCAGGCAGCACCAGAAGCTAGGGATGTGACACCGGGGGCCATAGGTTTCACTAGAGGCTTCTCTCAAGATAGAAAATATTATGGTGGGTGAACAAATTACTATCGAGCAATTGATAGAAAAGCGCAAAGTTATGATGATATCTAAGGCAATGATCATGAATATAGGCATCACGTCCGTGTCAAGTAGACCGAAAGGATTCTGCATCTACTACTATTACTCCACACATCGACTGTTGTCCAGCATCCATCTAGAGTATTACGTTCGTAAAGAACAGAGTAACACATTAAGCAAAATGACATGATGTAGAGGAATTAACTCAAGCAATATGATGAAAACCCCATATTTTATCTTCAATGGCAACAATACAATACGTGCCTTGCTGCCCCTACTATCAGTGGGAAAGGACACTGCAAGATTGAACCCAAAGATAAGCACTTCTCCCATTGCAAGAAAAACCAATCTAGTTGGCCAAACCAAATCAATAGTTCGAAGAGACTTGCAAAGATATCAAATCATGCATATAAGAATTCAGAGAAGATTCAAATAATATTCAGAGATAAGCTGATCATAAATCCACAATTCATCGGATCTTGGCAAACACACTACAAAAAGGTATTACATCCAATAGATGTCGAAGAACATCGAGGAGAACATGGTATTGAGAATCAAAGAGAGAGAAGAAGCCATCTAGCTACTAGCTCGACCTGTAGGTCTATGGTAAACTACTCATGGTTCATCGGAAGGGCAATGGTGTTGATGTAGAAGCCCTCCGTGATCGAATCCCCCTTTGACAGGACGCCAGAAAAGGCCCCTAGACGGGATCTCACAGGTATAGAAGGTTGCGGTGGTGGAAAAGTGTTTTCGTGGCCCTCCCTGTTGGTTTTGGGATATATGAGAATATGTAGGGGAAGAAACTTGGTCGGTGGAGTCACGAGGGGCCCACAAGGGTGGGGGCGCGCCCTACCACCTGGGCCCTCCGTCCTTGTGGCCGCCTCGTGGCTTCTCTGACTTGCACTCCAAATCCTCTGGATGTCTTCTGGTCCAAGTTTTATTTCGTTTGGACTCCGTTTGGTATTCCTTTTCTGCGAAACTCTAAAACAAGGAAAAACAGACATTGGCACTAGGCTCTAGGTTAATAGGTTAGTCCCAAAAATCATATAAAATAACATATAAATGCATATAAAACATCCAAATCAGATAATATAATAGCATGGAACAATAAAAAATTATAGATACGTTGGAGACGTATCAAGCATCCCCAAGCTTAATTCCTGCTCGTCCTCGAGTAGGTAAAAGATAAAACAGAATTTTTGATGTAAAATGCTACCTAACATATTTATCCATGTAATTTCCTTTATTGTGGCATGAATGTTCAGATCTGTATGATTCAAAACAAAAGTTTAATATTGACATAAAAACAATAATAGTTCAAGCATACTAACAAGGCAATTATGTCTTCTCAAAATAACATGTCCAAAGAAAGGTTATCCCTACAAAATCATATAGTCTGGCTATGCTCCATCTTCATGACACAAAATATTTAAATCATGCACAACCCCGATGATAAGCCAAGCAATTGATTCATACTTTTGATGTTCTCAAACTTTTTCAACTTTCACACAATACATGAGCGTGAGCCATGGATATAGCACTATAGGTGGAATAGACAGTTGTTGTGGAGAATACAAAAAGAAGGAGATAGTCTCACATCAACTAGGCATATCAACGGGCTATGGAGATGCACATCAATAGATATCAATGCCAGTGAGTAGGGATTTCCATGCAACGGATGCACCAGAGCCATACGTTTATGAAAGCTCAAAAAGAAACTAAGTGGGTGTGAATCCAACTTGTTTGCTCACAAAAACTAGGGCAATTTGAGGAAGCCCATCATTGGAATATACAAGCAAAGTTCTATAATGAAAAATTCCCACTAGTAAATGAAAGTGACAATATAGGAGACTCTCTATCATGAAGATCATGGTGCTACTTTGAAGCACAAGTGTGGTAAAAGGATAGTAGCATTGCCCCTTCTCTCTTTTCTCTCATTTTTTATTTGGGCCTTCTCTCATTTTTGGCCTCTTTTTTTATTTTTTATTTTTCATCCGGAGTCTCCTCCCGACTTGTGGGGGAAGCATAGTCTCCATCATCCTTTCCTCACATGGTACAATGCTCTAATAATGAAGATCATCACAATTTTATTTACTTACAACTCAATACTTAGAAAAAATATGACTCATATGTGAATGCCTCCGGCGGTGTACCGGGATGTGCAATGAATCAAGAGTGACATGTATGAAAGAATTATGAACGGTGGCTTTGCCACAAATACGATGTCAACTACATGATCATGAAAAGCAATATGATAATGATGGAGCGTGTCATAATAAACGAAATGGTGGAAAGTTGCATGGAAATATTTCTCGGAATGGCTATGGAAATGCCACAATAGTAGGTATGATGTCTGTTTTGAGGAAGGTATATGGTGGGTTTATGGTACCGGCGAAAGTTGCGCGACACTAGAAATGCTAGAAATGCTGGAAGGGTGAGAGTGTGTATTAATCCGTCGACTCAACATTAGTCATAAAGAACTCATACACTTATTGCAAAAATCTATTAGTTATCAAAACGAAGTACTACACGCATGCTCCTAGGGGGATAGATTGGTAGGAAAAGACCATTGCTCGTCCCCGACTGCCACTCATAAGGAAGACAATCAATAAAGAAATTATACTCCGACTTCATCACATAATGGTTCACCATACGTGCATGCTACGGGAATCACAAACTTTAACACAAGTATTTCTCAAATTCACAATTACTTACTAGCATGAAATTAATATCACCATATTCATATCTCAAAACAATAATAAGGAATCAAACTTCTCATAGTATTCAATGCACTTTATATGAAAGTTTTTATTATATCCCTCTTGGATGCCTATCATATTAGGACTAAATTTATAACCAAAGAAAATTACCATGCCGTTTAGAGACTCTCAAAATAATATAAGTGAAGCACGAGAGTTCATAAATTTCTATAAAATAAAGCCACCGTCGTGCTCTAAAAAGATATAAGTGAAGCACTAGAGCAATATCGGCTAGCTCAAAAGATATAAGTGAAGCACATAGAGTATTCTAATAAATCACGATTCATGCGTGTCTCTCTCAAAAGGTGTGTACATAAAATATGATTGTGGCAATAAAAGCAAAGGCTCAAATCATACAAGACTCTCCAAGCAAAATACATATCATGTGGTGAATAAAAATATAGCCTCAAGTAAAGTTACCGATAGACGAAGATGAAAGAGGGGATGCCTTCCGGGGCATCCCCAAGCTTAGGCTCTTGGTTGTCCTTGAATATTACCTTGGGGTGCCTTGGGCATCCCCAAGCTTAGGATCTTTCCACTCCTTATTCCATAGTCCATCAAATCCTTACCCAAAACTTGAAAACTTCAGAACACAAAACTCAACAGAAAATCTCATAAGCTCCGTTAGTATAAGAAAATAAATCACCACTTTTGGTACTGTTGTGAACTCATTATTTATTTATATTGGTGTAAAGTATACTGTATTCCAACCTTTCTATGGTTCATACCCACCGATACTAGCCATATATTCATCAAAATAAGCAAACAACACATAGAAAATAGAATCTGTCAAAAACAGGACGGTCTGTAGCAATCTGTAACTCTTGAATACTTCTGTAACTCCAAAAATTCTGAAAAATAGGACGGCCTAAGAAACTTGTTTATTAATCGTATTAAAAACAATCAATATTTTATAGCGCTTCTATTAAAAATGAAAATTTATCTCCTGGGCACAAAAGTTTCTGTTTTTCAGCAAGATCAAATCAACTATCTCCGTAAGCTATCCCAAAGGTCTTACTTGGCACAAACACTAATTAATACACAAAACCGCATCTAACCAGAGGCTAGATGAATTATTTATTCAAAAACAGGAACTAAAAATATTGGGTTGTGTTGGGGATATGACTATCAGATATGACCCG
Organism: Triticum aestivum; assembly: GCF_018294505.1. Taxonomy (NCBI): domain Eukaryota; kingdom Viridiplantae; phylum Streptophyta; class Magnoliopsida; order Poales; family Poaceae; genus Triticum; species Triticum aestivum. The sequence continues at coordinate 381,308,041 of NC_057806.1, read as the reverse complement.
CCCGGGAGGGGCTGGGTTATCCGTTATGGCGGTTCATCTAAATGAAGCCCATGAGTATGCTAAAGATGGCGGTTCATAGATAGGATTGTTAAAAGGCCCAAATCTGGAGGCGGATTAAGGCCCATAAGTGTAAACCGCCATGTATATGTAAACTTGTGTTGTAAGGCATGTAAGGTAAGTCACCGAGCCGGACACGTTTGTATGAGCCGACCAGGACTCTGTAGGCCGCAGGGCATCAACCCATGTATATAAGGGGAAACCCGGTGGCGGCTTAGGGCAAGGAACAACAAGTTGAAAGCCAGGCAAAGTGTGTTTGCTCCCTCGTAATCGAAACCCTAGCAATACCACGTCAAACTGGAGTAGGCCTTTACCTTCGCCGCAAGGGGCCGAACCAGTATAAACTCCCCGTGTCCTTTGTCCCATTTTAACCCCTTTAAGCTAACCTCGTCGCAATGGCTCCACAACTAAGTCCTACGAGGACATCTGCCGTAACACTTCCATGACAGTTGGCGCCCACCGTGGGGCCCGCGCACAGCGGTTTTGAGTTCTTAAAGGGCAACTTCAAAGGGCTCAAGGGATAGGCTGTGGGTCGGATGACCAAGAGTCGTCGCGAAAAGATCTACATCGACAATGCAGGCTGGGGCCCCGAGGCCGGCTCAATTGAGTACGGGTACTGGGTCCCCTTCGGCGAAATCCATGTCTTCATCGGCGAGTCAGGCCCTGAATCGAACATCTGCACCGACATCATCGAGACGACTCCGCGTGCACCACCTGCTCGGGCTCAACCCGCCGTAAGGCATGTCTTCATTGGGTTCACCCATGGGGCGGAGTTGGAAGGCTCTATCTCCGGAGGTGAGACGACCATCTGTTCTAATGATCAATCATCCACGGGCGAGACCAACTCAATGTATCAGCTATAAGACGGGTGGCTTGGGGGCTGTTCCGATGACGACAGTATTCTGGATCCCCGTGAGCCGCCGAATAGGGTGGCGATCTTCATGGCTGGCACCCAACCGGTTCTTGGTTCGACAGCCACCACGGCTATGACTTCTAGTGCAGCAGCGGTAACGGCAGTCGGGGCTGGCAGTTCAGCGCGCCCGCCTGCTCAAGTCTTAACAGATCTATTGGATGCTCTGGCGACTCTGATGGAGGTTGAGGTAACCCCAAACAACCAGGAGCTGCGCAAGGCAGAGATAGCTATGTTGCGCGATGAGATAGCGCAAGCTAAGGCGGAATTAGCAGCAGAAAATGCCAGGATGGCTGCAGAGCAGGCCGTTTTAAGTGCCCAAGCACAGCGGATTCAAGAAGATTCATACCGGCTCACGGTGGATCAGAATGGGTCAAACGAAGTTTTAAGGAGAAAATACCGGAGTCATCTGCCCTCGGTTTATGAGTCAAGGGACCTCTTCAACACCCCTGGAGCCAGGGCTAGTAACCCGCCGATAGTAAATCAGATGACTGAAACGCCAGGCGGTGGGGTGTCGGGTCATCCACGCATGACAAGTTCTCCGTATATGAACAACACCCCGCCTCAACACGTGGTAACACCGCCGGGTCACTATTCCACCCCTTTGGACAACATGATTGCTGCAGCGACGCAGCTGGCGGCTTTACTAGTTGAAGGGGAGACTACGGTGGTAGTTGAAACCCGAAGGGCTAGGGAGCTTCTTCAAACGGCTTTAGTGCAGCAACATGCTTATTCTTATAGCTGTGACCAGATTCATTCAACCCCCCGTCCAAGCCGGAGCTATAGTAGGCACATTGACTCACCCACAGTCTCGAGTACGGAGCAGCACCGTAACCAACCTCATGGACATGACCCGGCGCGCAATGGTGCCAATGCGCAGGATTTGGTGGACCAGGATAGAGCACGTCGGGAGGCCGAGCTGGCGGCTCATCAGCATGCGCGGGTTTACCCGATAGCTTCAATTGAGGTAGGTGTAACTTCTAAGGCTTTCGGTGTGCCGTGTCTAACATCGGCTCTACGAAACAAGCGTTTGCCTAAGGACTTCAAGGGCCCTCGTAAGGTGCCTAATTACATAGCAGATCAACCCCCTGAGGCGTGGGTGGAGAGTTATGAGATGGCCATGGAGATGCTGGATGTTAGTGAGGCTGCATACGCTAAGTACTTCACCATGATGTTAGAGGGGATGGCTCATACCTGGTTGAAGGGGTTGCCGACTAATTCCATCGGGTCATGGGCAGAGCTGAAGGCCCGGTTCATCCAGAATTTCAAGGATACATGTAAACGACCTATGTCAATCGTGGATTTGGTTTCTTGTGTTCAGGCTGAGGGCGAGTCAACAACCAGCTGGGTGCGCCAGGTCTCGACCATCATACATTCTTCAGATAATATCAATGTCGGTTCAGCGGTTCTGATGGAGAAAAATTTCCGGTTCATTCCACTCAAGCAGAAGCTTGGGCGGCTCAAGCGTCATTGCAATGACATGGGGGGGCTAATGGCGGCTCTTGTAAAGTATGCCGACTCTGATGGTACCAAGGATCCCGATTCTTAGGATGAAAGATCAAGAAAGGGAAAGAAGAGTAACGGCATGAAGGGATAGCAGTATAACCCTACCAATCAGGGCGGCAACGGTAAGCGCAAGGCTGATGACTTTGTGGCTAACACTAGTGTGCGCAATTATAACCAGCGTCATATGGGACCGCCGGCTCAAGGGGCAAGATTTGACCTTGACACAGTATTAAATCAGCCATGTCCAAAACACAGAATGAATCAGAAGCCAGCTACTCATTTGTGGAAAGATTGTAGCATAATGAGAAGTTTTAGGGAGTCAATCCAACACAACCGTGGCCCGAACAGTGGGTCAGGATCCGGCTCTCATGGCTCGGGTCATGGTGGAGGCGCCTCAAATTCCGGGTTTCACGGCCAAGGCAATCAAAGTGGTTACAATCAACGGGATAATCAGGGGAATCAACAGCAACATCAGTCTGGTTATCAGAGCAATCCAAAGCAGTTGAGTAGTGGGCAGTACCACGTTTTCAACACCAGTTTGTGTAAACGGGATCAGAAGCTTCACAAGAGAGATGTGAATGCCGTTGAGTCGGCGGTGCCTCGCTATTTATGATGGTCAGAGCAGCCTATTGTGTGGAGTCGTGAGGATCATCCACCCCGGGTTGATAATCCGGGTCACCTAGCTCTGGTGGTAGTGCCTCAGGTTGGGGGCTATAAATTTACTAAGGTACTCATGGATGGAGGTAGCAGCATTAACATACTTTATTATGAGACCTTCCGTCGCATGGGACTGGCTGATAAAAACCTTAAGCCGTCAAACACTATTTTCCATGGTGTGGTACCGGGTAAGTCGGCCTACCCAGTGGGTAAGATATCTTTAGAGGTTGCTTTTGGGGATTAGTATGATTCCAGGTCTGAGACTTTAACCTTCGAAGTGGTCAAGATCAAGAGCCCTTATCATGCTCTGTTTGGGCGGCTGACTTATGCTAAGTTCATGGCAAGGCCTTGTTATGTTTACTTACAGCTTAAAATGCCGGGTCATAAGGGCACCATCACAGTGCATGGGAGTCGCAAGGTGGCCTTCGAGTGTGAGGAAGGTGATGCGGCTTATGCTGAATCAGTTTGTGTAGCAGAGGAGCTGAAATTTTACAAGGATAATGTTGACCCGGCAGATATGGCATCCTTGAAAAAACCAACCACAGGGCATGATCGTTCCTTAACGATTAAATCGGCAGATGATACTAAATTGGTTGACTTCGTCCCTGGCGACTCATCTAAACAGTTCAGCATCAGCACTAATCTGGAGCCAAAATAGGAAAGCACGCTCATCGAGTTCATCCGTGAGAACCGGGACATCTTTGCATGGAAACCTTTAGACATGTCAGGTGTACCGAGGGAACTCGCTGAGCACACTCTTAATATTGATCCGAAGTTTAAGCCGGTCCAACAATTTCTTCGCTGATTTAACGAAGAGAGGCGGAAGGCCATTGGTGAGGAGGTGGCCCGGCTCTTAGCGGCCAGATTTATCATTGAAGTTTTCCATCCTGAGTGGTTGGCTAACCCGGTGCTGGTGCTCAAGAAGAACGTCATTTGGTTAATGTGTGTCGATTACACGGACTTAAACAAAGCTTGCCCGGCTGATCCATTTGCCCTCCCTCATATTGATCAAATCATTGATGCTACGGCGGGTTGTGAGTGTTTGAGTTTTTTGGATGCTTATTCAGGTTATCATCAGATCAAGATGGCAGTTAAGGACCAGGATAAAACAACTTTCATTACTCCGTTTGGAGCCTTCTGCTATGTGTCTATGCCTTTTGGGCTCAAGAGTGCCCAGGCGACTTATCAGCAGTGTGTATAGAATTGCCTTCATAATCAGATCGGGCGTAATATTCATGCCTATGTGGATGACATTGTGGTAAAATCCAGGAAGGAGACCCTGATTGATGATTTGAAGGAGACGTTTGATAATCTCCGGGTCTACAAGATGATGCTTAAGCCGGCCAAATGTGTCTTTGGTGTACCAGCAGGCAAGCTCTTAGGATTTTTGGTTTCTAATAGAGGCTTTGAAGCTAACACGGAGAAGATCAAAGCCATCACTTCATTGGCTAAACCGGCGTGTGTCAATGATGTTCAACGTCTGGCAGGTCGTATTGTAGCTCTAAGCTGGTTCGTAAGCCGGTTAGGTGAGAAAGCTATTCCTCTTTATCAGATGATGAAGAAGACAGATCACTTTGTTTGGAGTGATGCTGCTAATCAAGCATTTGAGGATTTGAAAAAACAGTTGGCTGAGCCGCTCGTGCTTCCTGCCCCTATTGATAAAGAGCCTCTGTTGTTATATGTGGCCGCTAACAGCCGGGCCGTCAGTGTAGCTATTGTGGTGGAAAGGAAAGAGGCAGGTACGGAGTACCTAGTTCAACGGCCGGTTTACTACATAAGTGAGGTACTTATTGAATCCAAGCAGAGATATCCACACTGGCAGAAGCTTGTGTATGGGGTTTTCATGGCAAGACGGAAGCTCAAAAAATATTTTTAGGGTCATCCCATTACTGTGGTTAGCTCTGCTCCTTTCAGAGACATCATTCAAAACAGGGAAGCCATAGGCCGGATTGCTAAATGGGCCATTGAGCTTGGACCTCACGGTTTAAAATATGTGCCTCGTACAACCATCAAGTCCCAAGGACTTGTGGATTTTATCAACGAGTAGGCAGAGTTGCATGCGCTTGAGGAAAAGCCAGATAACACATATTGGACTATTCACTTTGATGGATCCAGGCAGTTGGAGGGCTCGGGGCTGGAGTTGTCTTGACTTCCCCAAGAGGTGATAAATTTTCTTATGTTCTCTGGCTAATGTTCCCTTGTACAAACAATGCAGCTGAGTATGAGGCCTTGCTCCATGGTCTTCGGATGGCTAAAGAGATGAATCGGAGCCGGGTGAGGTGTTTTGGCGATTCAGATCTGGTAGCTCAGCAAGTTTCCGATACTTGGCATTCTAAGGATCCGCTCATGGCGGCTTATCGCCAAGAGGTTGATGCTATTGCGGGTCACTTCAAGTGTTATCAAGTTGAGCATATTGATCGCAGGAAGAATGAGGCGGCTGATACTTTAAGCCGGTTAGGATCTCAGCGTAAGCCAGTGCCACCAAACACGTTTTTGGATATTTTTCTTAACCCGTCTATTAAATTGCCTACAGAGGAGGATCTTGTTTTCCCTGACCCGGAGGCGCAATTGGTGGCAGCTCTTCATGCTATTCCTGATTGGACGGTCCCGTATTTAGCTTACATGATCCAGGGTGAGTTGTCGGAGGATGAGGTCTTAGCCAGACAGATAACCCGACGGTCTAAGTCAATGTCAATTATCAATGGGGAGTTGCACCATCGCAGTGTTACAGGGGCATTTCAACGCTGCATCTCTCCTAAAGAAGGCTGTGAGATTTTACGAGAGATCCACGAAGGAGATTGTGGTCATCACGCTGGCTCTAAATCTCTTGTGGCCATGGCTTTTCATCATGAGCTCTATTGGTTGAGGGCTCATGCTGATGTTGAGGATTTAGTAAGCAGATGTGATGGATGTCAGAAATTTTCACGACGAGCTCATGTGCCAGCTCAAGAATTGAGGATGATTCCAATTACTTGGCCGTTTGCAACTTGGGGGCTTGATATGGTTGGGCCCAAAGAGGTCCAAGGATAAGAAGACCCACCTCTTGGTGGCAATTGATAAGTTTACCAAGTGGGTTGAAGTAGAGCCGATTAGTAAATGTGATGCAACATCGGCGGTTCAATTCATGAAGAAGGTGATCTTCCGTTTTGGCTTTCCACACATCATTATAACAGATAATGGTACTAATCTCTCTAAAGGCGCTATGGAAGAGTTTTGTCAACAGGAGCATATCCAGCTTGATGTTTCCTCCGTGGCTCACCCTCAATCCAATGGTCAGGCAGAACAAGCAAATCAGGAGATTCTGCGAGGTATCAAGCCCCGGCTTATGGTTCCTTTGCAGAGAACGCCGGGTTGTTGGGTGGAGGAACTACCCTCCGTGTTATGGAGCATCAATACGACCCCCAACAGGTCTATGGTTTACACACCTTTTTTCATGGTTTATGGGGCAGAGGCGGTTCTCCCTAGTGACATCCATCACGATTCACCCCAGGTGGCGGCTTATGTTGAGGCTGACAATGAAAAGGCGCGTCAAGATGCACTTGACTTATTTGATGAGGAGCGTGATCTCGTGGCGGCTCGTTCGGCGATTTATCAGCAAGGCTTACGTCGTTATAACGGTCGTCGGGTCAAAACCAGAACCTTTCAAGAAGGCGATTTAGTGCTCCGGCTCATCCAAGATCAGACAGATATGCACAAGTTATCACCGCCTTGGGAAGGACCTTTTGTGGTCAGCAAGAATTTACATAATGGTTCATACTACCTTATCAATGTTCGAGACAATAAGGACTCACGCACATCAGAGGAGGAGACCCGTCGGCTGTGGAACATTGCTCATCTTCGGCCCTACTATACTTGAGCCACTAGCTCTCATGATGTATATAGTTACCTGATGTATATAATATAAGCAGTATAATAAAGCCGGCATGCCTGACAATTCAGGGCCTCTATCATTTCGCTTCCTTGAAGCTAAGTCTTTATCATCATATTCATTTAAGAGGCTCGACGCCCAAGTTTCAGGGACCAAAGAGAGTTGGATGCACAACACATCTCAAACATAGGTCCCTAACGAGAATGATTTGTAAGCATGTCACTTGGGGGCTTCCTGTTCAAACATAGGCGTATTCGACCAAAGGGAACATAGCGTTACTACCCTCTTGACCAGGTTTGTTCAAACATAGGCGTATTCAACCAAAGAGAACAAACTCTGACCGGGTCATCCTACCTGTAAACCAGCTGCTTCAACTCCATCAGGTCATCCTAATTGACCTGCCAAACTCTTAACGATCAGTCTTTACGGCGTATTCGACCAAGATCTGAGCTTGATTAAGGTTCAAACGGCGTCTTGTCATGCAAGAGCATGGTTTACAGATAGTTAGGATGAATCTAGGCTTCATTAGCCACCTTCCTTGGAACTTGGATAAATCGGCTCGTGATGTATGCTGCTACTCTGACCCCACGCACTCCTGATAAGTCTATAAAGCAAGATACGACTTTATCTGGGTTCAAATGTCGATTGCGTACTCTGAGTCAGGCTCACGGAACGCACGAACAATCCAGTGGCTCCGGCTAGTTTCATTGAAGAAGACGCTTTGGCTTGGAAGCCTACAAAAGCCTCGAATTTCTTTTGATTTCTTATTTGTATTCTTTATAAGGTATTTTAAACCGGCAAATCAGCATTATTAAGCAAAAGGAAGAAACGTGCACGATGGCACAACAGATTCAAGTTTTTGCTACCCTATTACATGGTTTCATGAGCCCAATGAGATCAAGTGTTTTTCAAAGATCAAAGGTATCAACCGACCGACGGTTCATTCTTCTTGGCCTGGCTCTGGGTCATCCCTTGCCGGTTCTTCGTCCTCCTCCGCCGTCTAGAAGTTTGGTTTGGACCAATCAAAGCTGCGCAAGGTGTAGAATTCAGCTTCGTCATCAATAAGATTGGACGGGTCAATTTTAGGAGAGAAGGTGTGCTTACGAATTGGAGGAATCAAATCCATCACTTTATATGCAAGAGTATGCATCTTCTGGTTCTCTGTGTTGTAAGCCAGCTGATATTTGGAGAGATTGGTTTCTTCAGCAATGACTGTCGCATGAGGACGGATTGCTTTAACACAAGTGGCGAAGTCTGCTTGATCAAAAGAAGTCCCATCTTCCTACAGACTTGGATATCCATTGGCTACGTTGGTCGGGTCTAATTCTGGTACCCATGCCTTAGCACGGCTCAAAGTTGTCACATCACCGGCTCTCGCACAAGACCGCTTTATCTCTTGAATTCTGGTGGGCAGCATTGACAATTTATTCAACACATCACTTAATAGATTGGGTCCTTGGTTTGTTGGAGAAATGGTCGCTAATGTACGCTGAGCTCCGGTATACAACAGCTTGACAAGAGTATAAATGGCCTTGAGCTTCACAAGCATGTCCTGATTAAGGTTGCTCCTCCTGGGATAAATCACATATCTGTTAAATGGTGGTTTATATTATTACGACAAGTATTCACTTTGGATGAACAACAAGTCGACTCACAAAAGATAGCAGAAACCATCTGAGATACATGGTGCTTTAAGCTGGTGAGCTCAATGGTTACCTCTTCAAGAGCCGCCTCTGCTTTTTCAGCTCGCTATATTAAGGCAGTCTTTTCTTCAGCCCAAGTCCTTTTCTCTGCCTCAAAATTGGTCTTCAGTTTTTCTGACTCAGCCACGCTAAACTAGAACTTTGACTCAGCTTTTTGAGTATCGGTTTCCTGAGTCGCCAGCTGGGTCTTTGCATCATTTGATTGAGATTCCAGTTCAGCAGTAGCAGCCTGCATAAAGCACAGAACTTGTCAAATACATTCATGGCGGATTACAACAATATAAGTCCCAAGTCCTTTGCAAGAAACAACACTTGGCACTTGGGGGCTAATGTCTGTCAAAGCAATTTTTCAAGGAAATGACTCTTATGAATAAAGTGCTAAGCACTTTGCAAGCAACACTACTTGGCACTTGGGGGCTAATGCATATTGCTTGAAACTTATTAATGATGACCTGATATGCTGTAAACAGTCTCAGCCAACTCATGGGGGCTATGCAGTTAAGCTCTACTTTCTTACACAATGATAAATAGGACCGGCTTATTCATGCTGATTAAACCGGCCCTTGGGGCTTACACAATGATAAATGAAACTGCTTCAACATTTGGTTTAATTTTAAACCAGACTTGGAGGGAGTCTATGACAGAAGCTTATGAATTCTTCTAAGTCTACAACCTATTCAATCTTATCATAACCAGTTGACTTGAGGGCTGGCAGGATGTACATAACTTATTTAAAAGCCGGAAGTCATACCTCATATTTCTCGTGCATCTGTTTCACCATATCAATCTCAAGGTTGTTTTTTCGTTTGTTATTTTTTGAGCACAAGTCTGTATTAATTGATAAGACTCTGAGACATTTCATTTTGACTGTTGTGCAGACCTACAAATATGCCAACCGGGCTGAATGTGCGTTCAGCAATAATAGTAGTATAGATGGACCTTAAGTGGCACGCATCAGAAAGGGCCAAGATGTTGTACTAGCTTCGCTAAAAAGGATGCTCTTCTAGCAAAAAAAAGTACAGCGGCCTGGCTTATGTATGTTAGTTGATATTATTGATCCATATACTCTATAAGTGTTTATATGTCTGTTAATTTTGTGCATTATTGGTTGATTGACTCGGTATTTGAATCTTGATACATCACTTGTGTACATATCTAAATGGGAGTACACATTATGCTGCGTGTGACACTTGAGTTGGACATAAAGTGGTTTGAAATATTCGAATTCACCTTAAACTGGATTCTAGCTTCTAAATTCGAGTATCGACATGTGTAAATCATATTCATATATGACAGTGGAATACATCATTGTCATGCTTTTGAAGATATATAAAAACACATATAATGATCTATAAAGATTCGTATAGGAATACATAATGGATTCGAATTTAGTAGCTAGGGTAAACGTGGATGCTTATTGTCCCAAAATTCGAAAGAAGCGGCAAAATGTCGACACCCACGTCGGCTGCCCAAAGCCAAGGTTTTGGGAGATGGAAATTACTGTCTACCCCTTACACGGACAATCCATCGACCCTATTTCCACTGCCCTCAATAGGGGTAGTGAAGTAGGGTGGAACCCTATACGGCCGATCTTTCACGAAAGGAGCAGATCCCGTGATGAGCACGAACAACACGAGGGGAAACATGAGGGGAAATCACAAAGGGGAACACAAGAGAAACACTCAAACCAACAAGTATGATCACACATGCGCTAGATCCATGAACACAAAGGGAGATACATGATCCACGTTCAACGATGGATGATACACGGTAACCGGTTCTTCTCCAAAGGAGGTCTTGATGGGGCCACCCATAAAGGGGGTCTTGAATCCAAGGGGATTGATATGTCTCCGTCGTATCTACTTTTCCAAACACTTTTGCCCTTGTTTTGGACTCTAACTTTCATGATTTGAATGGAACTAACCCGGACTGATGATGTTTTCAGCAGAATTGCCATGGTGTTATTTATGTGCAGAAACAAAAGTTCTCGGAATGACCTGAAACTTCACGGAACATATATTCGTAAATAATAAAAAATGCTTGCAAAAGATGAAGACCAGGGGCCCACCACCTGTCCACGAGGGTGGGGGCGCGCCTGCCCCCTAGGGCGCGCCCCCTACCTCGTGGGCCCCCTAGAGCTCCTCCACCTCAACTCCAACTCAATATATTTGGTTTCAGAGAGAAAAATATCAGAGAGAAGAATTCATCATGTTTTATGATACAGAGCCACCGCCAAGCCCTAAAACCTCTTGGGAGGGCTGATCCGGAGTCCGTTCGGGGCTCCGGAGAGGGGAATCCGTCGCCATCGTCATCATCAACCATCCTCCATCACCAATTTCATGAAGCTCACCGCCGTGCGTGAGTAATTCCATCGTAGGCTTGCTGGACGGTGATGGGTTGGATGAGATCTATCATGTAATCGAGTTAGTTTTGTTAGGGTTTGATCCCTAGTATCCACTATGTTCTGAGATTGATGTTGCTATGACTTTGCTATGCTTAATGCTTATCACTAGTATCCACTGTGTTAATGCTTGTGTTCGGTACTCTATTAAAAGGAGGCCTTAATATCCCTTAGTTTCCGCTAGGACCCTGCTGCCACGGGAGGGTAGGACAAAAGATATCATGCAAGTTCTTTTCCATAAGCACGTATGACTATATTCGGAATACGTGCCTACATTATATTGATGAATTGGAGCTAGTTTTGTGTCACCCTATGTTATGACTATTACATGATGAACCGCATCCGGCATAATTCTCCATTACTGATCCATTGCCTACGAGCTTTCCATATATTGTTATTTGCTTATTTACTTTTCCGTTGCTATTGTTACAATCACTACAAAATACCAAAAACACTACTTTTGCTACCGTTACTTTTGCTATCTTTACCATTACTATCATATTACTTTGCTACTAAACACTTTGCTGCAGATACTAAGTTTCCAGGTGTGGTTGAATTGACAACTCAGCTGCTAATACTTGAGAATATTCTTTGGCTCCCCTTGTGTCGAATCAATAAATTTGGGTTGAATACTCTACCCTCGAAAACTGTTGCGATCCTCTATACTTGTGGGTTATCAAGACTATTTTCTGGCGCTATTGCCATGGAGCATAGCTCTATTCTTTGAGTCACTTGGGATTTATATCTGCTTATCATTATGAAGAACTTGAGAGATCCAAAAACCAAGATTTATCCCTCAACTATGAGGGGAGGTAAGGAACTGCCATCTAGCTCTGCACTTGATTCACCTTCTGTTTTGAGTAAGCTTGCGACACCTAAACCTGCCTCTGCTATTCGTTCTGATATGTCGCATGTTATTGATGATGCCACTTCTGCTATGCATGATACTTATGATGAAACTACTTCTATGCTTGATACTGCTGTGCCAGTTGGTGAATTTCTTGATGAACAACTTGCTAGGGTTAGAGAGAGTGAAACAATTGAATCTAATAATATTGATGAAAGTGATGATGAAGACTCACCTATTATTCCTGAGGGTTATGGTTTTGAAAAAGAAGCTGCTCTAGCTATTTTAGCTTGCAAAGATAGATACAAACTTAAGAGGTTATTAGCTAAATGGAATAAGCAATCTCTAAATGCTAGGATGAAACCCGACCCTGCTTTTGCTACTTCACCTATCTGTGTTACTGATAAGGATTATGAATTGTCTGTTGATCCTGATATAATTACTTTGGTTGAATCTGATCCTTTTCATGGCTATGAATCTGAAACTGTTGTGGCACATCTTACTAAATTAAATGATATGGCCACCCTGTTCACTAATGATGAGAGAACTCGCTACTTTTATATCCTTAAAATATTTCCGTTCTCAATAAAGGGTGATGCTAAGATATGGTTTAATTCTCTTGATCCTGGTTGTGTGCGTAGTCCCCAAGATATGATTTATTACTTCTCTGCTAAATATTTCCCTACTCATAAGAAACAAGCTGCTTTAAGGGATATATATAATTTTGTGCAAATTGAAGAAGAGAGTCTCCCACAAGCGTGGGGGAGGCTTCTCCAATTACATAATGCTTTGCATGATCATCCTCTTAAGAAAATGAAATACTTGATATCTTTTATAATGGACTAACCGATGCCTCCAGAGATTAGCTGGATAGTTGTGCTGGTCCTGTTTTCAGGGAAAGAACACCAGATGAAGCTGAAATTCTATTGAATAATATGTTGACAAATGAAAATAATTGGACACTTCCTGAACCAGTTCCTAAACCAACTCCTGAGCCTATTCCTAAACCAACTCCAAAGAAGAGAGGTGTTCTATTTCTTAGTCCTGAAGATATGCAAGAGGCAAAGAAAACTATGAAAGAAAAAGGTATTAAAGCTGAAGATGTTAAGAATTTACCTCCTATTGAAGAAATACATGGTCTTAATTTACCGCCTATTGAAGAAACATATGATCTTAATCCCTTACCTATTGAAGAAACTCATGGTCTTGATAACTTCTCTCTATAGATATGATAAAGACGAAATCCCATTTACCAAGTGTGCTAGTCCATGCTTAGATGAGTTTGATAAATTTATGGCTAAGCAAGATGACTTTAATGCTTATTTTGGTAGACAATTGAAATACAATTCAAATATGCTTGAACACTTGGGTGATTATATGGTTAATGTCAAAGGTGAACTTAAACTTATTAGTAAACATGCTTCTATGGTTACTACTCAAGTAGAACAAGTACTTAAAGCTCAAAATGATTTTCTCAATGAATTGGATAGTAAGAATAATGATTATGCTGTTAGAGTGGGTACTAGAACTGGTAGAATGACTCAGGAACCTTTGTATCCTGAAGGCCACCCTAAGAGAATTGAGTAAGATTCTCAGAGAAATAATGTGGATGCACCTAGTCCTTCTAATAGGAAGAAAAAGAAAAATGATAGGACTTTGCATGCTTCTAGTGAACCTATTACTGAAACACCTGAGAATCCAAATGATATTTCTATTTCTGATGCTGAAACACAATCTGGTAATGAACCTGAAACTAGTGATGATGTTAACAAAAATGTTCATGATGATGCTCAACCTAGTAATGATAATGATGTAGAAATTGAACCTGCTGTTGATCTTGATAACCCACAATCAAAGAATCAACGTTATGATAAGAAAGACTTTGTTGCTAGGAAACATGGTAAGCAAAGAGAGCCTTGGGTTCAGAAACCCATGCCCTTTCCTCCAAAACCATCGAAGAAAAAAGATGATGAGGATTTTGAGCTTTTTGCTGAAATGATTAGACCTATCTTTTTGCATATGCGATTAACTGATATGCTCAAAATGAATCCTTATGCTAAGTATATGAAATATATTGTTACAAATAAAAGGAAGATACCGGAAGCTAAAATTTCCACCATGCTTGCCAATTATACTTTTAAAGGTGGAATACCTAAGAAACTAGGAGATCCCGGAGTACCCACAATACCATGCTCCATTAAAAGAAACTATGTTAAAACTGCTTTGTGTGACCTTGGAGCCGGTGTTAGTGTTATGCCTCTCTCTTTATATCGTATACTTGATTTGAATAAGTTGACACCTACTGAAATATCTTTGCAAATGGCTGATAAATCAACTCCTATACCTGTCGGTATTTGTGAGGATGTGTCTGTTGTAGTTGCAAACGTTACTATTTTAACAGACTTTGTTATTCTTGATATTCCCGAGGACGATAGTATGTCTATTATTCTTGGAAGACCCTTTCTGAATACAGCAGGGGCTGTTATTGATTGCACTAAAGGCAATGTCACTTTTCATGTTAATGGTAATGAGCATACGGTACACTTTCCTAGGAAACAACCTCAAGTTCATAGTATCAACTCTATTGGAAAAATTCCATAGATTATATTTGGAGGTTTTGAATTTCCTCTTCCTACTGTCAAGAAGAAATATGATATTCTTATTATTGGGGATGTGCATATCCCCGTTGAGGTAACATAGTGTTATTCGAAATTTCTCCGGCTCCATGTTATTCGGAATGAGTTCGTTAACAAGACTTGATCAACCTTGTTAGTGGATTCCTTTTGATGGGCATGAGATGGATGAAACTAGAAGGCACAACCTTCTGTACCCTCCTTTTACTTTCTGTTATTTATATAAAATAAAATAAAATTAGCATTTTCTGTCCGTTATCTGAATTATCCGTGCAATATAAAAATACCCCGAAAATAAAAGTTCTCCAAATGCCCTGAAATTTAAATATGATTTTTTTCTAGAATATTTGAGAATATTTGGCACTGAGAACACATGAGGAGGAGCTGGCACCTGCCCGCGAGGGTCAGGGGCGTGCCCTACTCCCTAGGCGCGCCCCCTGCCTCGTGGGCCCATGGTGGCCCTCCTCCACTTATCCTTGCACCCACACACTCCTTCTTCCTCCCACAAACACGAATATCCAGCTCAAACCCGAGTCCAAACTTATTTTGCTGCCATTTTCGATCTCCTTGCTCAAAGCACCTCTCACAAAACTGCTTGGGGAGATTGTTCCTTGGTACGTGACTCCTCCATTGGTCCAATTAGTTTTTATTCTAGTGCTTTATTCATTGCAAATTTGTGTTGCCTATGTGACCATGTTCTTGAGCTTGCATGTAAAATTTATATGGTTCCAAGTAGTTTTGATGCATTATATAGGCTCTAGGCACTTGTATGAGTAGTTGCTACCAATATTATTGAGTTTGGCTTACTCTTATTTTGAAGTTACTAAAAAAATTCAGAATTTTTCAGAAAATAATGAAGAGATTTTTGAGGGGCTCTTCGAGCTGAAGCTCAAAGGAAAAGCAAAATGAAGAAGCAATGGAGCCCAAATATAATTTTCCTCGCATCGCAGAGGTTAGGCCGTGTGAATGGCCCTCCGATGATTTCTTGAGAGCCACCGGGATTTATGAGGATTTTTATGAATTGGCTAAGAATGCTGGCCTCACCGACTTCCTCCACGACCAACGCGAACAATATCTCTTACTCACCAATACTCTTGTGTAAAACTTCTACTATTATCCTTGGGAATCACCTCCTTCAGTAGAGTTTCATTTATATGATGTGGTTAAGAAGATGTCACTTTATGAGTTTTGTCGGCTTTGTTTGATCCCTTTCAAGGGCAAAATAGAGGAACCACATCGTGACGATGTGGATGGTTTATTGATACCATCACCATAGGGGAAACGAGGAAGGTTTCCGATGCACAAATCACTAGCATACCTTTTCCTGTTTTATGCTACTTTGCAATATTTGCTAGTCATTGCTTAATTGGTCGCGGAAACCGTGGAAACCTTAGTGTTCCTGATATTATTATTTTGTTCCACGGGTTATTCTGTGGTAACTCTGTGAGTATGGGCGGTATTATTGCTAAATGGTTGAGTCTGAACCGTACAAAGGGCCCCATTTTGGTGGTATCTATGCTTCACGCCTTACTGCATATTATAACATACCTATTAGGCACTATGAAAAAGAAGAAAAATTGTTGCCTACTATTTATTTAGATTATAAGAGTATGGTAGCACATGATTTCATTATAAAGAATAGGGAAGGGGAGCTTAAATACAAATTGTTCTTTGATAAAAATCATCCGGAGACTATTACCTTGCCTGCTCCTTCCTTGTTTGATTTATCTGCAGGCCAGTACCTCGTCTCGCCGGAGGATATTCACGCCTATCGGAACCCTGCACCAGCCGCAGAGCCAGAGTCGGAACCACCAGTTGATCCTCCACGACAGTCTAATTACCAGTGGGATCCGGAGATGATTGCCAACCAGTGGCAATCAGAGTCTTCTTCATCGCAGTACGACCCCAACTATTATTATGGATATCCGCCAGGCCAACCGTGGCCATAGACCAACTTAGGCCAAAAGCCTAAGCTTGGGGGAGTACGTATTTCACACCGGCATTACATTCATGTTCACACACTCATTGCTAGATGTCGGTGCTCATACTTTTTCATTGTATCATCCATGCTAGTTTATTTCCTTTCTTGTGTGTTTAATAAACCTTAAGAAAAAACAAAAAAAATTAGTTGTAGCTTTTAGCTAGTTTTAATTTCCATGCTTGTAGTAGTAATTAATAAGAAAACCCCAAAAGATTTCCTGTTCTTCTTTTGCTTGTTGGGAGCTTTCCCATGTAAATAGTTTTATTTCTTTTCTTTTCTTTGGGGGCCGATAGGAGAAGACCATGATTAAATTGTTGAAGTGGCTCTTATATGCATTATTGTTGATCTGACAAAAGATCCCATATTGCCTTGTCTTCTCCTATTTATTGAATACTTGCAGATTCCAGCTTAGTCCAATGCATGCGCACTATTATTATTATTCACATCATTCGGTCGTGCAAGTGAAAGGCAATTATGATGATATATGATGGACTGACTGAGATGAGAAAAGCTGGTATGAACTCGACCTCTCTTGTTTTTGTAAATATTATTAGTTCATCGTTCGTGATTCAGCCTATTATGAATAAACATGTTTGCAATGACAACTAGAGATCATAGTTTCTTGTGCCATGCTTGATTAGCTAGGAGCTTATAATGGTTTACCTTGCGTGCCAACATGCTATTAAAATGGTTGTGATGTGGTATGATAGGGTGGTATCCTCCTCTGAATGATTTAAGTGACTTGACTTGGCGCATGTTCATGCATGTAGTTGAAACAAAATCAACATAGCCTTCACGATATTTATGTTCATGGTGGATTATATCCTACTCATGCTTGCATTCGGTGTTGATTAATTTTAATGCATGTTCATGACTGTTGTCACGCTCTAGCTGGTCGCTTCCTAGTCTTTTGCTAGCCTTCACATGTACTAAGCGGAAATACTGCTTGTGCATCCAACTCCATAAACCCCAAAGTTATTCCATATGAGTCCACCATACCTACCTATATACGGTATCTACCTGCCGTTCCAAGTAAATTTGTATGTGCCAAACTCTAAACCTTCAAATAAATATCCTATTTTGTATGCTCGAATAGCTCATGTATCAACTAGGGCTGTCCGTATCTTCCATGTTAGGCGGGTTATTCTCAAGAGGAGTGGACTCTGCTCCTCACTCACGAGAAAGTGGCTGGTCACCGGGATGCCCAGTCCCATGCTTTATGCAAATCAAATCAAAATAATTGCAAACAAAACTCCCCCTGGGACTCTTGTTAGTTGGAGGCACTCGTTGTTTCGAGCAAGCCATGGACTGATGCTTGCTGGTGGAGGGGGAGTATAAACTTTACCATTCTGTTTGGGAACCACCTATAATGTGTGTAGCATGGAAGATATTGCCATCTCTTGGTTGTTATGTTGACAATGGAAGTATACCGCTCAAAATATTATTCGCCTCTATTTCAAAACCGAGATCTGGCACCTCTACAAATCCCTGCTTCCCTCTACGAAGGGCCTATCTATTTACTTTTATGTTGAGTCATCATCCTCTTATTAAAAAGCACCAGTTAGAGAGCACCGCTGTCATTTGCATTCATTATTGTTAGTTTACATTGAGTATGAATTGACTGGATCTCTTTTACCATGAATTACAATGTCTAGTTAGTCCTTGATCTTTAAAGGTGCTCTGCATTTATGTTTTGCGGTCTCAGAAAGGGCTAGTGAGATACCATCTTGTTATATCATATTATGATTGTTTTGAGAAAGTGTTGTCATCCGAGATTTATTATTATTGCTCGCTAGTTGATTATGCCATTGATATGAGTAAACTTGAGACCTATGCATTATTGTGAATATGGTTAGTTCATAATCTTTGCTGAAAACTTGAATGCTGGCTTTACATATTTACAACAACAAGAGCAAACAGAGTTTGTAAAAGTTTTTCTTTATCACTTTCAGTTTATCAACTGAATTGCTTCAGGACAAGCAAAGATTTAAGCTTGGGGGAGTTGATACATCTCCATCGTATCTACTTTTCCAAACACTTTTTCCCTTGTTTGGACTCTAACTTGCATGATTTGAGTGGAACTAACCCGGACTGACGCTGTTTTAAGCAGAATTGCCATGGTGTTATTTATGTGTAGAAATAAAAGTTCTCGGAATGACCTGAATCTTCACGAAACATCTATTCGGAAATAATAAAAAATCCTTGCAAAATATGAAGACCAGGGGGCCCACCACCTGTCCATGAGGGTGGGGGCGCGCCAGCCCCCCCTAGGGTCCGCCCCCTACCTCGTGGGCCCCCTGGAGCTCCTCCGACCTCAACTCCAACTCTATATATTTGGTTTCGGAGAGAAAAAAATCAGAGCGAAGAATTCATCGCATTTTACGATACGGAGCCGCCGCCAAGCCCTAAAACCTCTCGGGAGGGCTGATCTGGAGTCCGTTCGGGGCTCCGGAGAGGGGAATCCATCGCCATCATCATCATTAACCATCCTCCATCACCAATTTCATGAAGCTCACCGCCGTGCATGAGTAATTCCATTGTAGGCTTGCTGGACGGTGATGGGTTGGATGAGATCTATCATGTAATCGAGTTAGTTTTGTTAGGGTTTGATCCCTAGTATCCACTATGTTCTGAGATTGATGTTGCTATGACTTTGCTAGTCCCTCCTTCCATCTCTATACGGCCTAATGCGTTTTTTCAAGACCGCCTTTGACTATTGATAAAATTAATGCTACATGACATGCATAATGTGAAAATTATATCATTGAAAGCTCCTTTCACATATGAATTTGATGATGTGCTTTGTGTAAGTTGCATGTCATATATTATTGCTCTAACATTTGGTCAAAGTTAGCCTCGAAAAACGCATTAGGCCCTATATAGATGGAAGGAGGGAGTATGCTTAATGCTTGTCACTAGGGCCCGAGTGCCATGATTTCAGATCTGAACCTATTATGTTTTTATCAATATATGAGAGTTCTTGATCCTATCTTGCAAGTCTATAGTCACCTATTATGTGTTATGATCCGTTAACCCCGAAGTGACAATAATCGGGATACTTACCAGTGATGACCATAGTTTGAGGAGTTCATGTATTCACTATGTGTTAATGCTTGTGTTCGGTACTCTATTAAAAGGAGGCCTTACTATCCCTTAGTTTCCGCTAGGACCCTGCTGCCACGGGAGGGTAGGACAAAAGATGTCATGCAAGTTCTTTTCCATAAGCACGTATGACTATATTCGGAATACATGCCTACATTACATAGATGAATTGGAGCTAGTTCTGTGTCACCCTATGTTATGACTGTTACATGATGAACCGCATCCGGCATAATTCTCCATTATTGATCCATTGCCTACGAGCTTTCCATATATTGTTCTTCGCTTATTTACTTTTCTATTGCTATTGTTACAATCACTACAAAATACCAAAAACATTACTTTTGCTACCGTTACTTTTTCTATCTTTACCACTACTATCATATTGCTTTGCTACTAAACACTTTGCTGCAGATACTAAGTTTCCAGGTGTGGTTGAATTGAGAACTCAGCTGCTAATACTTGAGAATATTATTTGGCTCCCCTTGTGTCGAATCAATAAATTTGGGTTGAATACTCTACCTTCGAAAACTGTTGCAATCCCCTATACTTGTGGGTTATCAGGGATCTTCTCCGTAGAGGGTCCACGGTCTCTCTCGAGGAGTAGATCCGATGTGGATGAGTGAGGCTCTATCTCTAATATGAGCTATCACAATGCTAACCCTAGCTAGGAGGAGGAGGTCAATTTATAGTCTTAGTGCAAACGGGGATGAAGTGAGGGGGTGGGGGTACATGGGCCTCGGGCCCGAATCCTGTGCATAGTCAGGTACTCGACGTCCATTGGGTAGCGGTCATCCGATGGCTCATGGGCGTCCGGACGTCTGGTGGCTTCAGGACTTCCGCTGATTTTGGCTCCGTTGAGTGGGCATTGGATTTCCGGAGTTGGACAGTCGTCCGGTGGTGTCGGTCTTCTGCTGATTTGGCTCAGTTGCGGTGACACCGGTCGTCCGGTCTGGGCCAGATGTCCGCTCGCTAGGGCTCGGCCAGGGCTTCAGGCTCCGGACGTCCGGTCCCGACAGGTCGTCCGGTTGCTATAGCTTCATTGGCCTTCCTTCTTCATGACCTTGGCGCTTGGTGTCCTCGTCGCCTTGTCCGATGGGTGTAGCTGCTCTGCAGCTCTCCTCCAAGTACCTGATCACGCATAGTATTTCCGCTTGAGGTAGTTGATATGTCCATTAAACATCATGCTTTTATATCGATATTTATTGCATTATGGGCTATTATTACATATTATGTCACAATACTTATGCCTATTATCTCTTATTTTACAAGGTTTACATGAAGAGGGGGAATGCCGACAACTGGAATTCTGGACTAGAAAAGGAGCAAATATTAGAGACCTATTCTGCACATCTCCAAAAGTCCTGAAACTCCACGGGAGCAATTTTCATAATATATAAAAAATATTGGGCGCAAGAAGTACCAGAGGGGGGCCACACCCTGGCCACGAGGGTGGGGGTGCGCCCTACCCCCTGGGCACGCCCCCTGCCTCGTGGGCCCCCTGGTGGCCCTCCGATGCCCATCTTCTGCTATATGAGGTCTTTCGTCCGAGAAAAAATAGGAAGCAAGCTTTCGGGACGAAACTCCACCGCCATGAGGCAGAACCTTGGCGGAACCAATCTAGGGCTCTGGCGGAGCTGTTCTGCCGGGGAAACTTACCTTCGGGAGGGGGAAATCATCACCATCGTCATCACCAACGATCCTCTCATCGGGAGGGGATCAATCTCCATCAACATCTTCACCAGCACCATCTCATCTCAAACCCTAGTTCATCTCTTGTATCCAATCTTTGTATCCAAACCTCAGATTGGTACCTGTGGGTTGCTAGTAGTGTTGATTACTCCTTGTAGTTGATGCTAGTTGGCTTACTTGGTGGAAGATCATATGTTCAGATCCATTATGCATATTAATACCCCTCTGATTATGAACATGAATATGCTTTGTGAGTAGTTACATTTGTTCCTGAGGACATGGGAGAAGTCTTGCTATTAGTAGTCATGTGAATTTGGTATTCGTTCGATATTTTGATGAGATGTATGTTGTCATCCCTCTAGTGGTGTCATGTGAACATCAACTACATGACACTTCACCATTGTTTGGGCCTAGAGGGAGGCATTGTGAAGTAATAAGTAGATGATGGGTTGCTAGAGTGACAGAAGCTTAAACCCTAGTTTATGCGTTGCTTCGTAAGGGGCTGATTTGGATCGATATGTTTCATGTTATGGTTAGGTTTACCTTAATACTTCTGTTGTAGTTGGGGATGCTTGCAATGGGGGTTAATCATAAGTGGGATGTTTGTCCAAGTAAGGACAGCACCCAAGCACCGGTACACCCACATATCAAATTATCAAAGTACCGAACGTGAATCATATGATCGTGATGAAAACTAGCTTGACAATAATTCACATGTGTCCTCGGGAGCGCTTTACTTCATATAAGAGTTTGTCCAGGGTTGTCATTTGTTACAAAAAGGATTGGGCCATCTTTCTGCACCTTATTTACTTTTATTACTTGCTACTCATTACAAATTACCTTATCACAAAACTATCTGTTATCGATAATTTCAGTGCTTGCAGAGAATACCTTGCTGAAAACCGCTTATCATTTCCTTCTGCTCCTCGTTGGGTTCGATACTCTTACTTATCGAAAAGGCTACGATATATCCCCTACACTTGTGGGTCATCAAGACTCTTTTCTGGCACCGTTGCCGGGGAGTGAAGCGCCTTTGGTAGGTGGAATTTGGTAAGGAAAAATTTATATAGTGTGCTGAAATTTACTGTCACTTGTTACTATGGAAAGTAATCCTTTGAGGGGCTTGTTCGGGGTATCTTCACCCCGACCGGTAGAGCAAATAGTTGCTCCTCAACCTACTGGACCTACTGAAGATGAAAATGTTTACTTCGAAATTCCTTCAGGTATGATAGAGAACCTGCTGGCTAATCCTTTTGCTGGAGATGGAACATTGCATCCCGACTTACACTTAATCTATGTGGATGAAGTTTGTGGATCATTTAAGCTTGCAGGTATGCCCTTTATGAAGTTTGTGGATTATTTAAGCTTGCAGGTATACGCTTAATCTATGTTATCAAGAATAAGGTCTTCCCTTTATCTTTAAAGGGAGATGCATTAACATGGTATAGGCTATGTGATGATATGGGATCATGGGACTACAAACGGTTGAAATTGGAATTCCATCAGAAGTTTTATCCTATGGATCTTGTTCATCGTGATCGTAATTATATATATAATTTTTTGCCTCGCGAAGGAGAAAGCATCGCTCAAGCTTGGGGGAGGCTTACGTCAATGTTATATTCATGCCCCAATCATGAGCTCTCCAGAGAAATGATTATTCAAAAATTTTATGCTCTGCTTTCTGACAACAATCGCTCCATGCTCGATACTTCTTGTACTGGTTCCTTTATGATGAAGACTATTGAATTCAAATGGAATTTATTGGAGAGAATTAAAGGCAACTCTGAAGATTGGGATCTCGACGAAGGTAAGGAGTCAGGTATAACACCTAAGTTTTATTGTGTTAAATCTTTTATGGATACCGAAGTTTTCCGTAAATTTAGCACTAAATATGGACTTGACTCTGAGATAGTAGCTTCTTTTTGTGAATCCTTTGCTACTCATGTTGGTGGTTTAAATATAATCCTCCCATTGAAACAAAGGTAGTTGCACCTATTAAAGTTGAAGAAAAAACTATCACTTATGATGATCCTGTTGTCCCCACTTCTTATGTTGAGAAACCACCTTTCCCTGTTAGAATTAAGGATCATGCTAAAGCTTCAACTATAGTCAACAAGAGTAATATTAGGACACACAAACCCCCTGGGCAATTTAAAGTTGAACCTAATATTGCTATTGTTAAAGATCTCTTGGATGATAATATTGATGGGCATGTTATTTACTTTTGTGATGAGACTGCTAGAATTGCTAAACCGGGTGCTAAAGATAAACATAGACCTATGGTAGGCATGCCTGTTATTTCTGATAAAATAGGAGATCATTGTTATCATGGCTTGTGTGATATTGGTGCTAGTGCTAGTGCAATACATATTTCCTTATACAAAGAAATTATGCATGATATTGCACCAGCTGAGATATAAGATATCGATGTTACCATTAAGCTTGCTAATAGAGATACTATTTCACCAATTGGGATTGTTAGAGACATTGAAGTCTTGTGTGGGAAGGCTAAATATCCTGCTGATTTTCTTATTCCTGGTTCCCCACAAGATAGCTTTTGTCCCATTATATTTGGTAGACCCTTCTTGAATAGTTTTAATGCTAAGATAGACTGCAATAAGGATATTGTTTCTGTTGGTTTAGGGGATATGTCTCATGAGTTTAATTTTGCTAAATTTAGTAGACAACCCCGTGATGAGGAATTGCCTAGTAAAGATGAAATTATTGGTCTTGCTTCTATTGCCGTGTCTCCTACCGATCCTTTAGAACAATATTTGCTAGACCATGAAAATGATATGTTCATGAGTGAAAGAAGGGAAATACATGAAGTATTCTTTAAATAGGGACCTATTCTGAAACACAACTTGCGTGTTGAAATCCTAGGGGATCCTCCTCCACCCAATGGTGATCCCGTGTTTGAGCTTCAACCATTACCTAATACTCTTAAATATGCTTATCTTGATGAAAAGAAGATATATCCTGTTATTATTAGTGCTAACCTTTTAGAGAAGGAGGAAGAGAAATTATTGAAAACTCTAAAGAAGCACCGTGCTTCTATTGGATATACTCTTGATGATCTTAAGGGCATTAGTCCCACTCTATGTCAAGACAAAACAAATTTGGAGAAAGACGCCAAACCAGTTATTGATCACCAACGACGGCTGAATCCTAAGATGAAAGAAGTGGTAAGAAAGGAAATATTAAAGCTCCTTGAGGCAGGTATAATTTATCCCATTGCTGATAGTCAGTGGGTAAGTCATGTCCATTGTGTCCCTAAGAAGGGAGGTATTACTATTGTTCCTAATGATAAAGATGAATTGACCTTGCAAAGAATTATTAGAGGTTATAGGATGGTAATTTATTTCCGCAAATTAAATAAAGCTACTAAAAAAGATCATTACCCTTTGCCTTTTATTGATCAAATGCTAGAAATATTATCCAAACATACACATTTTTGCTTTATAGATGGTTACTCTGGCTTCTCTCAAATACCTGTGTTAGCTGATGATAAAGTAAAGACCACTTTTACTTGCCCTTTCGGTACTTTTGCTTATAGACTTATGCCTTTTGGTTTATGTAATGCACCTGCTACCTTTCAAAGATGCATGATGGCTATATTCTCTGACTTTTGTGAAAAGATTTGTGAGGTTTTCATGGACGATTTCTCCGTTTATGGATCCTCTTTTGATGATGGCTTGAGCAACCTTAATCGAGTTTTGCAGAGATGTGAAGAAACTAATCTTGTCTTGAACTGGGAGAAGTGCCACTTTATGGTTAATGAAGGTATTGTCTTGGGGCATAAAATTTCTGAAAGAGGTATTGAAGTTGATAAAGCTAAAGTCGATGCTATTGAAAAGATACCATGTCCCAAGGACATCAAAGGTATAAGAAATTTCCTTGGTCATGCTGGTTTTTATAGGAGGTTCATTAAGGACTTCTCAAAAATTTATCGGCCTCTAACAAACCTATTACAAAAAGATATTCCTTTTGTCTTTGATGATGATTGTGTATAAGAATTTGAAATACTTAAGAAAGCCTTGATTTCTGCACCTATTGTTCAGCCACCTGATTGGAACTTACCCTTTGAAATTATGTCTGATGCTAGCGATTATGCTGCAGGTGCTGTTCTAGGACAAAGGGTTGATAAGAAGCTGAATGTTATCCAATATGCTAGTAAAACCCTAGACAATGCCCAAAGAAATTATGCTAATACTGAAAAGGAATTCTTAGTAGTTGTATTTGCTTGTGATAAGTTAAGGCCTTATATTGTTGATTCTAAAGTAACTATTCACACTGATCATGTTGTTCTTAAATACCTTATGGAAAAGAAAGATGCTAAACCTAGACTTATTAGATGGGTTCTCCTGCTACAAGAATTTAATTTGCATATTATTGATAAAAAGGGAGCTGAGAACCCCGTTGCAGACAACTTGTCTAGGTTAGAAAATGTTCTCGATGACCCACTACCTACTGATGATAGCTTTCCTGATGAACAATTAAATGTCATAAATTCTTCTCGAACTGCTCCATGGTATGCGGATTATGCTAATTATATTGTTGCTAAATTTGTACCACCTAGTTTCACATACCAGCAAAAGAAAAAGTTCTTCTATGATTTGAGACATTACTTTTGGGATGACCCACATCTTTATAAAGAAGGAGTAGATGGTATTATTATATGTTGTGTACCTGAGCATGAACAGGAACAGATCCTACGCAAGTGTCACTCCGAGTCTTATGGAGGACACCATGCTGGAGATAGAACTGCACATAAGGTATTGCAATCCAGTTTTTATTTGCCTACTCTCTTCAAGGATGCCCGTAAGTTTGTCTTGTCTTGTGATGAATGTCAAAGAATTGGTAATATTAGTAGACGTCAAGAAATGCCTATGAATTATTCACTTGTTATTGAACCATTTGATGTTTGGGCTTTGATTATATGGGACCTTTTCCTTCCTCTAATGGGTATACACATATTTTAGTTGTTGTTGATTACGTTACTAAGTGGGTAGATGCTATTCCAACTAGTAGTGCTGATCATAACACCTCTATTAAGATGCTTAAAGAAGTTATTTTTCCGAGGTTTGGAGTCCCTAGATATTTAATGACTGATGGTGGTTCACACTTTATTCATGGTGCCTTTCGTAAAATGCTTGCTAAGTATGATGTTAATCATAGAATTGCATCTCCATATCACCCACAGTCTAGTGGTCAAGTAGAATTGAGTAACAGAGAGCTAAAATTAATTTTGCAAAAGACAGTTAATAGATCTAGAAAGAATTGGTCCAAGAAGTTTGGTGATGCATTATGGGCCTATAGAACTGCATATAAAAATCCTATGGGTATGTCTCCGTATAAAATGGTTTATGGAAAAGCATGTCACTTACCTCTAGAACTAGAACATATGGCATATTGGGCTATTAAAGAGCTCAATTATGATTTTAAACTTGCCGGTGAGAAGAGGTTATTTGACATTAGCTCACTGAATGAATGGAGAACCCAAGCCTATGAGAATGCCAAACTGTTTAAAGAAAAAGTTAAAATACGACATGACAAAAGGATACAAAAGCGTGAGTTTAATGTAGGTGATTATGTATTGTTATACAACTCTCATTTAAGATTTTTTGCAGGAAAACTTCTCTCTAAATGGGAAGGTCCTTACGTTATCGAGGAGGTCTATCGTTCCGGTGCCATAAAAATCAACAACTCCGAAGGCCCAAATCCGAAGGTGGTGAACTATCAAAGAATTAAACATTATATCTCAGGTAATCCTATAAATGTTGAAACTAATATTATCGAAACCGTAACCCCAGAGGAATACATAAGGGACACTTTCCAGAACGTTTCAGACCCCGAAAAGGAATAGGTATGTGGTACGGTAAGTAAACCGACTCCAAAACAGTTCTAATGGCAATTTTTCTCCGTTTTGGAATATTTAGAAAAATAGGAAAATAAGAAGCAGTCTGGGAAGGACACGAGGGTGGGAGGCGTGCCCTACCCCCCTGGCCACGCCCCCTGCCTCGTGGGAACCTAGTGTGCTCTCCGGACTCCGTTTTCCTGCATGATACTTCTTTTGGTCGGTAAAAATTCATTATATAATCTCCCGAAGGTTTTGACTACCGTATCACGCAAAAATCTCTTGCCATTGTTTCGGGTTGTTTTTCTAGCAGATCTAGGTTATCATGTCGTCATCAAGTGCCCCCAAGGACAAGTTCTTCGAGAAGGTCATCAAACCCTACCTCGCGGAGGTGCTGCAACACCCTCAAACCATTGAGATGCGTGAGGGGTTGTTGCACATCCGCGATGTTGAGGGACCAAGGAGGACCGGAAGCACGGAGGCAAGGCTCGAGGCATCGGAGCAACAAGTTTTCAAGTGTCAGGAGATGGTGGAGCGTGGACTCGACTCCAATCACATTATGATCACGGAGTTCACCAACAAGCACAAGCTGGACGTCAAGGACATTGGGGAGGCCATCTTCAAGCTTCATGAGAAAATTGAGCACCTCCAAGCCTATGAGTATGAATATAAATTCAAGAGGATGAGTTTGGCTGCAGATTTGAGGATTCAGGAGACTCGATCATCCTTCTATGATGGTGAGCCTATGCCTTGAAACGGGACGACAAGCCTACATCATCAACAACTCCACCTTCTTCACCAACAAAGAAGAACTGAGTATCTGGTATGGGCACTCCCCTTGGCAACTGCCAAGCTTGGGGGAGTGCCCCAGTATCGTATCACCATCACTTTTATCTCTACTATTTTTCTTAGTTCGATCCTTTTGATAATATCTTGATCTAGTAGAATAAAGTTTTAGTATGATCTAGTTGTGAGTTTTGCTTTATGATCCTTTTATGTAATCGAGTCCATGAGCTATATATAATAAACATTAGTGTTGAGTCAAGGGCTTGATTATCTTGCTATGATTATGAGTGAATAAAAAATAAAAGAGAAGAAATAAAAAGAAATAAAAAGATCACATGGATCTTATGGAGAGCAATGACTTTACATATAGAGTATGATGAATAAAAGTTGTTGAGAGTTGACAAACATAGTTTTGGTCATCGTTGCAATTAATAGGAAGTAATAAAGAAAGAGAGGTTCACATATAAATACACTATCTTGGACATCTTTTATGATTGTGAGCACTCATTAAAGTATGACATGCTAAAGAGTTGACATTGGACAAGGAAGACAACGTAATGGGTTATGTTTTCTTACATCTGTGATAAATTATATTGTCATGGATCATCCAACATGTTGAGCCTGCCTTCCCCTCTCTTGCTAGCCAATTTATTTGCACCAAGTAGAGATACTACTTGTGCTTCCAAATATCCCTAAACCCAGTTTTTCCATGAGAGTCCACCATATCTACCTATGGATTGAGTAAGATCCTTCAAGTAAGTTGTCATCAGTGCAAGCAATAAAAATCGCTCTCTAAATATGTATGACTTATTAGTGTGGAGAAAATAAGCTTTATATGATCTTGTGATGTGGAAGAAATAAAAGCGACGGATTGCATAATAAAGGTCCATATCACAAGTGGCAATATAAAGTGACGTTCTTTTGCATTAAGATTTTGTGCATCCAACCATAAAAGCGCATGACAACCTCTGCTTCCCTCTGCGAAGGGCCTATCTTTTACTTTTATCTTCTACCTTACATAAGAGTCATGGTGATCTTCACCTTTCCTTTTTACATTTTATCCTTTGGCAAGCACAATGTGTTGGAAAGATACTGATATATATATATATAGATAATTGGATGTGAGTCTTCATGAACTATTATTGTTGACATTACGCTTGAGGTAAAACGTTGGGAGGCAAAACTATAAGCCCCTATCTTTCTCTGTGTTCGATTAAAACTTCGTACCCATAAATATTGCGTGAGTGTTAGCAATTGTGAAAGACTAAAAGATGGTTGAGTATGTGGACTTGCTGAAAAGCTCTTATATTGACTCTTTCCTATGTTATGATAAATTGCAATTGCCTCAATGACTGAGATTAGAGTTTGTTTGTTCTCAATGAAGTTTATGATTCATACTTGAAATTGTGATTGAATTGTTACTTTAGCATAAGAGATCATATGACAATATATATATGTTGTTGTTCTAAGAATGATCATGATGCCCTCATGGCCGTATTTTATTTTTATCGACACTTCTATCTCTAAACATGTGGACATATTTTTCGATTTCGGCTTTCGCTTGAGGACAAGGAGGTCTAAGCTTGGGGGAGTTGATACGTCCATTTTGCATCATGCTTTTATATCGATATATATTGCATTATGGGCTGTTATTACACATTATGTCACAATACTTATGCCTATTCTCTCTTATTTTACAAGGTTTACATGAAGAGGGGGAATGCCGGCAGCTAGAATTCTGGATTGGAAAAGGAGCAAATATTAGAGACCTATTCTGCACATCTCCAAAAGTCCTGAAACTCCA
Source organism: Triticum aestivum (assembly GCF_018294505.1). Taxonomy (NCBI): domain Eukaryota; kingdom Viridiplantae; phylum Streptophyta; class Magnoliopsida; order Poales; family Poaceae; genus Triticum; species Triticum aestivum. The sequence continues at coordinate 381,278,240 of NC_057806.1, read as the reverse complement.
CGGGAGCACTTTTCAGAATATATAAAGAATATTGGGCGCAAGAAGTACCAGAGGGGGACCACACCCTGGCCATGAGGGTGGGGGGCGCGCCCTACCCCCCTGGGTGCGCCCCCCTGCCTCGTGGCCCTCCTGGTGGCCCTCCGAGGCCCATCTTCTGTTATATGAGGTCTTTCGTCTGAGAAAAAATAGGAAGCAAGCTTTCGGGACGAAACTCTGCCACCACGAGGCGGAACCTTGGCGGAACCAATCTAGGGCTCCGGCGGAGCTGTTCTACCGGGGAAACTTCTCTCCGGGAGGGGAAAATCATCACCATAGTAATAACCAACGATCCTCTCATTGGAGGGGGTCAATCTCCATCAACATCTTCACCAGCACCATCTCATCTCAAACCCTAGTTCATCTCTTGTATCCAATCTTTGTATCCAAACCTTAGATTGGTACCTGTGGGTGGCTAGTAGTGTTGATTACTCCTTGTAGTTGATGCTAGTTGGTTTACTTGGTGGAAGATCATATGTTCAGATCCATTATGCATATTAATACCCCTCTGATTATGAACATGAATATGCTTTGTGAGTAGTTAAGTTTGTTCCCGAGGACATGGGAGAAGTCTTGCTATTAGTAGTCATGTGAATTTGGTATTCGTTCGATATTTTGATGAGATGTATGTTTTCATCCCTCTAGTGGTGTCATGTGAATGTCGACTACATGACACTTCACCATTGTTTGGGCCTAGAGGGAGGCATTGTGAAGTACTAAGTAGATGATGGGTTGCTAGAGTGACAGAAGCTTAAACCCTAGTTTATGCGTTGCTTCGTAAGGGGCTGATTTGGATCCATATGTTTCATGCTATGGTTAGGTTTACCTTAATACTTCTGTTGTAGTTGCGGATGCTTGCAATGGGGGTTAATCATAAGTGGGATGCTTGTCCAAGTAAGGACATCACCCAAGCACCGGTCCGCCCGCATATCAAATTATCAAAGTACCGAACGCGAATCATATGATCGTGATGAAAACTAGCTTGACGATAATTCCCATGTGTCCTCGGGAGCGCTTTACTTCATATAAGAGTTTGTCCAGGCTTGTACTGTATTACAAAAAGGATTGGGCCATCTTGCTTTGCCTTATTTACTTTTATTACTTGCTGCTTGTTACAAATTACCTTATCACAAAACTATCTGTTACCGATAATTTCAGTGCTTGTAGAGAATACCTTGCTGAAAACCGTTTATCATTTCCTTATGCTCTTCGTTGGGTTGACACTCTTACTTATCGAAAAGGCTACGATAGATACCCTACACTTGTGGGTCATCAGTAGTAGCCATGTCTCATGTATAGAAAGTGGTAGTTCAAACATGAGCGAGTTCACCTTATCTTCGATAGCCTTTGCTCGTGCCCTTGTCATTGGTCCAAGTGGTGTCGTGGGAGACGTAGGTAGGTCCATGGGGATGATCTTGGTATGGTCCACATCATCTCCCCTCCCTTGGGAAATATCCGACCTCAGATCGAATTCTTCATCACCATGGTAGGGTGAGAGATCCTTGACTTTGAAGACGTCGCTCACATTATACTTGTCGCATGGGAGGTCGATCTTGTAAGCGTTGTTGTTGTAGCGTGCAAGCAGCTTGAAGGGTCCATCCGCTCGTGGTAGAAGTTTGGAATTGCGTTCGGTGGGGAAGCGGTCCTTGCGAAGGTGTAGCCACACAAGATCACCAATGTTGAATACCATGGGGTGCTTGTTGATGTTGAGCTTGGTCGCAAGTCGTTGTACTTGACGCTCGATGGTGTGCCTTGTATCTTAATGCACCTTCTTGAGATGGTTCACACGTGCACTTGTGTCCATATGATGCGCTCTTGTAGTGGTAGAGGAAGAATGTCCAATGGTGACAATGGATTAAATCCGTAGACGACCTGAAAAGGGGACTTGCCGGTAGTTGAGTGTCTTGCGCAGTTGTAGGCGAACTTGGCGATAGGTAGACACTCCTCCCACTCCTTGATGTTCTTCTTGATTAGCACGCGAAGTAGAGTGGCGAGTGTGCGGTTGGTCACTTTCGTTTGGCCGTCGGTTTGTGGGTGGTAAGCCATGGAGAAGAGTAGCTTGATTCTGAGCTTGACGTATAAGGTTTTCCAAAAGTAGCTTAGGAACTTGACGTCGCGGTCCGAGACTATCGTCTTTGGCACTCCATGTAGATGAAGTATTTCCCTACAAAAGTTATTGGCAACATGTGAAGCATCGTCTATCTTGTTGCAAGGAATGAAATGTGCCATCTTAGAGAACCGGTCCACAATAACAAATACCGAATCCTTTCCATTTCTAGTTCTAGGCAATCCAAGTACAAAATCCGTGCTAATATCTACCCATGGTTGATATGGAATTGGGAGAGGCATATGAAGGCCATGGGATTGAGCTTTAGACTTAGCTTTGCGACATGTGGAGCATCAGCTGGTGAAGCGGTTGACGTTGCAAAACATCTTGGGTCAATAATAGTTCTTGGAGAGCGTAGCAAAAGTCTTGTCGCGTCCAAAATGTCCCATTAGTCCTCCTCCATGAGATTCCTGCAAAAGCAACAAACGAAGAGAAGACTCGGGGATGCAAAGTTTGTTAGCTCTCATAAGATATCCATCTTTGATGTAATAACGATCCCAAGAGGTACGTGTCGAACATTTGGCATAAGGAATAGCAAAAGTAGGATCATGTGCATACAAGTCTTTTATATGCTCAAAGCCAATGACATCCAATTCAAGTTGAGTAACAATCATGCATATGCGGGAAAGAACGTCCTCCACAACATTTTCCTTATCTTTAATGTACTTGATGACATAAGGAAAAGACTCAATGAATTCACTTCATTTAGCATGACGCTTGTTCAACTTAGTTTGACCCTTAAGGTATTTAAGCGTTTCATGATCGGTATGAATGATAAATTCATGAGGGCGAAGATAATGTTCCCATTCATGCAAAACTCGCACTAAAGCATAAAGCTCTTTGTCATAGATGGTGTAATTGAGTTGCGCTCCGGAAAGTTTCTCACTAAAGTAAGCTATTTGGGCGCTTCTCTTGCGTTAACACACCCCCTATACCATTACCACTAGCATCGCAATGAATCTCAAACGGCTTGTCAAAATTGGGTAAAGTAAGGACGAGAGCATGAGTAAGCAAATTCTTAAGCTCATTGAATGTGGTATCTTGCGATGTTCCCCAAACAATGGGTGCATTATTCTTTCTCAAAGCATGCAAAGGTGAAGCAATGGTGCTAAAGTCCTTCACAAATCTACGGTAGAAACCGGCTAAACCAAGGAAGCTACGCACTTGATGCAAGTTGGTTGGTTGTAGCCAAGTTTTAATAGCATTGATCTTAGGGTCATAAACATGAACACCCTTAGAGGATACAACAAAACCCAAGAAAACGAGCTTATCAACGCCAAAAAGGCATTTTTTCCATGTTAGCATAGAGACGCTCTTTTCGATGAGTTTGGAAAACGGTTCGAACATGGGTGACATGATCTTTGAGAGATTTGCTATAAACAAGGATATCGTTGAAGTAGACCATAACAAACTCACCAATGTAAGGGCCAAATACATAATTCATAAGACACATGAAAGTACCCGGTGCTTCCGATAAACACATAGGCATGACTAACGACTCATACAAACCAAACTTTGTTTTGAATGCGGTTTTCCATTCATCACCCTCTTGTATGCGGATTTGATAGTAACCACCTTTAAGATCAATTTTGGAAAAAATAGTGGCACCGCTAAGTTCATCAAGCATATCATCAAGCCGTGGAATGGCATACCTATAGCGAACGGTGATAGCATTGATAGGTCTACAATCGGAACACATGCGAAAGATACCGTCTCTTTTTGGCACAAGAATGACCGGAATAGCACAAGGACTCAAAATTTCACGCACATGTCCATGGTCTATGAGATGTTTTACTTGCCTTTGTATTTCTTTGGTTTCTTCGGGGTTGACGTGGTAGGGAGATTTGTTCAGAAGTGGTGCTCCGGGGATGAGGTCGATGCGGTGCTCGATGCCTCGTAGTGGAGGTAGTCCCGGAGGTAGCTCGTCGGGGAAAACATCTTGGAATTCCTACAAAAGAGAAGACAACACTACAGGTAGATCGTGAGAGGTGTTAGCTTTTGATGCCTCGTCCTTGCGCAAAATGACATAGTGTAGGACACTTGATGGGTTCTCACACACTTCTCTTATCTCACTTTTGGTGGCAAATAGAACTAAGTTCTTCTTTTCGCTCATCGTGGAGGCACTCAATTTGGGTTTGTGGCGCTCACTCTCTTTTTGGTGGTTCGCTCTCTCACTATTCTCTCCACGATGGGTGGCTTGCTTGTCGGTGATCACTTGGCTTGGAGACATAGGGCGAAGTACGTACTCCTTTCCTTTCATCTTGAAGATGTAGTGGTTCGTTCGGCCGTTGTGGATGACACCCTATCAAATTGCCATGGTCGTCCGAGAAGAAGGTGGCAAACAGTCATTGGAACGAAATCACACTCCAAAGTGCCTTCGTAAGCTCCGATTTTGAAGGAGACTTGCACTCTATGCTCGACTTGAATAGTGTCAGAGTCGCTTAGCCATTGAACTTTGTAGGGATGTGGGTGCTTCGTCTTGGTCAATTGGAGCTTGGAGCAAAGTTCTTCACTTGCTAAGTTATGACAACTCCCTCCATCGATGATGACCTTGACGAACCTTCCATTGGTGCCGGACTTGGTATGGAATACGTGGCATCTTTGGTATTCTTCTTGGTGATGTTGAAGGGTCAAGACCTTGGAGATAACTAGAGCAGGGCTTGAATCTTCATCACAAAAGACTTGATCCTTTTGATCTTTGTTTACTTGCCGGTGCATTGCCACTTGCTCAAGGGCTTTCGTTTCTCCTTCACTCATGGAGTCGTATGTACCACCGTCATTGAGGATCATGGTTCGCTTGTTGGTACAATCAAAGGACTTGTGGCCTCGAGCTCCACATGTGAAGCATTTGAAGGAACTTTTCTTGATGGTCTCATCAGTTGGGGTAGAAGAGGATGAAGCTCTCGGCTTGAAGTTGCTTGTTGTAGGAGGATGACTTGAGGTTGTCGAAGCTTTCTTGTAACTCGACTTGTCGAGGTTGCTTGTAGAAGGCTTGGTTGATGTAGAAGGTGTTGGAGTCGTTGAAGCTTGGGTGTTGGAGAAACCATAGGACTTGGATGAGAACTTGGCATACTTGAAATCATCTTGCACTTGACGTTTCACTTTGGTAGCTTGATGCACTAGCTCGATGAGGTTCGAGTATGTTTGGAAGTCGGCGATCTTCTTGATGGGATGATTGAGTCCATTCGGGAAACATGCCATAGTTTTCTCATAATCTTCTGTGACATTGGCTCGTATCATTGCAATCTCCATTTCCTTATAATATTCTTCAACGCTCTTGGTTCCTTGCTTGAGGAGTTGAAGTTTCTTGAAGAGGTCGCGGTTGTAGTAGGTAGGCACGAAGCATGCTCTCATGACATCCTTCATTTGCGCCCAAGTAGTGATGGGTGGTTCACCTTTTGCCTCTCGGTGCTCAATGACTTGTTCCCACCAAATGAGGACATAGTCTTGGAACTCAAGGGATGCCATCGTGATCTTCTTCTCTTCTTCATAGTTGTGCAAGTGGAATATTTTGTCGACCTTCAATGCCCATGAAAGGTACTCTTCGGGATCATTGCTTCCATTGAACTTGGGCATGGTGAACTTTAGCTTGTCGTAACGTTGCTCTTAATTGTGTTCTAGACGAGGATGATGATGTCCTTGACGAGGAGTATCGTCTCTCACAACTTGCTCTTGCCGTGGAGGATTTCCATTGTCTTCTTGCTCTTGTAGAACTTGATGTTCCTAGTGAGCTTGTGGAGGAACTTGTCGAGCTTGACGATGCACACAAGCTTGGCATATACGTTCTTGAACTTCTTCGCGAAGTGCTTCTTGATGTTCACGAGCTTGTCGGCCTCGGTTGGCTACAGCTTGACTTGATTCTCGGAGGGCTTTTTGCGCCTCAAGTGCTTGAGCTTCTCTCAATTGTTGCTCTTGACGTTGTGCCACGACATCTTGTGCTTCTTGGTGTAGACGCGCTCGCTCTTCCTATTCGTGTTGGCGTTGGCGTTGCCGTTCTCGTGCTTGCGCAAAGGTAGCTTGGTTTTCATGATGTCGTTGTTCTTGAGAGTTGTTGTCATGTAGAGGTTTGCGGTTGGCTTTACTATCTTGGCGTGCGGCACATCGAAGAGTATTGGATGTTGGTGTACTTGAGCCGGAGATGGTGTAGTCGGAGTTTTGACTAGAGCGGCTCCGTCTTGATGAGGACGAAGTGGAAGAAGAGCGGTTGAGCAACAAATCACGAATCTCGTCCATTCTTGCATCATTTTCTTGCTTGTGGTCATCGAGCTTGTGGTCAAAGTAGTCTCTTGTACGTTGCTCGGAGAGTCGCAAGTCGGTGGGGAGGTTGCCGAAGCGTTCACTCATTGCTTGTTCCTCTTGATGCAAAGCACGTTGTGCACCAAAGAGGTGGCTCTTTGTGACGTAGGAGTTCATGTCGTTGTCTTGCCCGATGAAGAGTGGGTTGGTAGAAGTACTTGGCCTATCCATCATTCCGAGAGAAATATGTGAGTGGGAGAAAGAGAAGAATGTATACCAAATGTACCTTGACCGATGTTGAAGATGGATCAAGATCACTCCAATGTGGAACAAGGAAATAGCACAATTGGTACCAATTCTTGTCGGTTTCTCACACCTACACAAGTTAAAGCTTATGGTGGAGCTTGGTTAGGATGGTGGCACAAAAATTGATGCAATTGTTAGTAAGCTTCAATAATGTTGGAAAAGATTCACGAGTTTGCAATGCAACAAGTAGACCAAGCAAAATATGGTACACAAAAACACACACGCAAAGAGATGAATGGGGTCGTGCAACCAAGGATGAGCAAAAATGTGGAGTCCACATAAATTCTCTTGTTGCACAACACTAGAGAGACGCTAGCACGATTGCACAATAGGCGGATATGAAGACTTGTGCACAACCTACTAAGCAAAAATGCAACGACTTCTATCCCAAGTATGCTCTATGTATGGTATTCCGATGATATGATCCAAGATGATCTAGTATGACAATCTTAATGTTGTATGATGCTATGGTTCTTGCTTAAAAGCTCTTTTCTTATCTTTCACTTTTGCTTAAAAGCTTGTTTGGCTCTTTGTGTTTGAGCTCTTTTCTCATGCAATGCTTCACGAACCAAGATAGCAATTGAGTATGCGATGACACTTTGTGACACAAGAGATGATATGCACCAATGATATGTATGTATGCTATGGGAAGTATGATCACTAATGTGCACAAGTCACGTTGCCAGCAATACTCAAAGGCTAGTCTCGATTGGGTAAGCAACACAAAAGTAAGGCTATGATGGTTATCAATGTAATGGTAATAATGATGTATCATGATACCAAGATGAGGTTACCATTCTTGCTTACGGTATGGTGTCAAAATGGTGGAGAGGTTGTTGTTGATGATGCATACGTGGCAAAGATGAGCGGCGGTGATGTTGATGTCGAACCGTACCTAAATAGCCGAAACACAATAGGACACGGAACCACAACTCAAATTCTCAAAGCACAAAGTGGAAAAAACGTATCGGAGTGCGAAACGAGTAAGCAATGGTGGTCGTGGAAAATGGTGGAGGTATGGGGATGTGTATGCGGAAGTGGGGGCGGTTGCTGAAATTGGGGGGGAGGGGTTCAGTTTTGTCATGGTTTTACGGGCGTCCGGTGGTTACGGCCGTCCAGTCATCGGACGTCCGGTGCCTGGGCGAAAATCGGGCACGGGAAGAATAGCTAGGGTTCGTAGAGAAGAGGTCAAATTGGTCGAGTCCGGGTGATTTAGTTGATGGAAAAGGTGGAGATGAAGGGGAAAGCTAGATCCACTCAAGGCAAAGCAAATCCACGGATCAAATCCAACAAAATTTCATCACACCAACAAATCACAAAAAAATTGGGGATATTTTTGTGGGGAATTTTCAAATTAGGGACAAAACCAACAAAACAAGGCTAGAAACACAATGGGGGGGGCTCCAAAATCGTGATCAATGTGGCTCTAGATACCAAGATGATGTAGGGTGGAACCCTATACGGCCGATCTTTCACGAAAGGAGCGGATCCCGCGATGAACACGAAGAACACGAGTGTAAACACGAGGGGAAATCACAACAAGGAACACAAAAGAAACACTCAAACCAACAAGTATGATCACACATGCGCCAGATCCATGAACACAAAGGGAGATACATGATCCACGATCAACAAGGGACGATACACGGTAACTGGTTCTTCTCCAAAGGAGGTCTTGATTGGGCCACCCAAAAAGGGGGTCTTGAATCCAAGGGGATCTTCTCCGTAGAGGGTCTGCGGTCTCTCTCGAGGAGTAGATCCGATGTGGATGAGCGAGGCTCTATCTCTAAAATGAGCTATCACAACGCTAACCCTAGCTAGGAGGAGGAGGAGGTCTATTTATAGTCTGAGTGCAAATGGGGAAAAAGTGAGGGGGTTACATGGGCCTCGGGCCCGAATCCTGTGCGCAGACACGTACCGGACGTCCGGTGGGTAGCGGTCGTCCAGCGGCTCATGGGCGTCCGGACGTCCGGTGGCTTCCGGACTTCCGTTGGTTCTGGCTCGGTTGAGTGGGCACCGGATTTCCGGAGTTGGCCGGTCGTCCGGTCGCCGGTCGTCCCATGGCATCGGTCTTCCGCTGATTTGGCTTGGGTGCGGTGACACCGGTCGTCCGGTACGGGCCGGATGTCCGCTCGCTGGGGCTCGGCTGGGGCTTTAGGCTCCGGACGTCCGGTCCCGACCGGTCGTCCGGTGGCTGTAGCTTCGCTGGCCTTCCTTCTTCATGACCTTCGCACTTGGTGTCCTTGTCGCCTTGCGCGATGGGTGTAGCTGCTCCATGGCTCTCCTCCAAGTACCTGATCACACATAGTGTTTCCGCTTGAGGTAGTAGCCATGTCTCATGTATAGAAAGTGGTAGCTCGGAGAGGAGCGAGTTGACCTTATCTTCGATAGCCTTTGCTCGTGCCCTTGTAATTGGTCCAAGTGGTGTCGTGGGAGACGTAGGTAGGTCCATGGGGATGATCTTGGGATGCTCCACATCAGGTAGGTTAGTATCTTCAATTAGACATGACACGACCACCTCTGAGCCCATTCCGATATGGTGGGCACCAAACATGGGCTGCAAAACACATTTGATTCTAGCTCATCCGAAAGACCTCTGTCTTTCCCTCCATTTCCCAATTCATACACGGTGGGAAGCAAAACAAACTTGACTCGGCCGAAATCGATGTAGGCAAATATTTTCAATAGGGGCAGGTTGGCAACTTCACTTAGACATGACACAACCGCCCTACCTATCAGCCCCGTTCATACACCGTGGACGCCAAAACAACATCTCCTCGCCCGAAATCGCTTTGGGAAATATTGGCGGAATGCGATATTACCATCCTATCCCCAACCGATGAGGCATCCAAATTTTAAATGGGGGCTAAGTTCATAACCTTCACATATTTCAGACAGGCGCGTCCCAAAAACATGGTTCCCCATACCTCTCCCTCTATTTTCCCATTCATACATTGTCCGTGCTAGAACACCATCCCCACACCAGCCTCCTCCGTTCGCCACCCCATCCATCACCGTCGTCCTCCACCCCATCCATCGCCACCTTCCTCCACCATGCCAGAGCACCTACCAAGACTGTGTCGTCCATTGCTAGAGATGGACGTTTCTCATCCACGAAGATGGACCAAGAGCCTTGCTTCGCATCCTCTCGCTTCATTGTTGCCACCGTCCTCTTTATCGGGGCCGCTCACACGACCTTCTCGTCCACCCCAACGGGACTTATCCCCCAATGCACCCATCTACCGTCGCAGATCTTCTTCAACGCCGCCGACAACCATACCACCCCCGATACCTACATGAAGCCGCAAGAGAGGTGGTATGATGTCTACTACACAACTTTCTTCTTGTAGACGTTGTTGGGCCTCCAAGTGCAGAGGTTTGTAGGACAGTAACAAATTTCCCTCAAGTGGATGACCTAAGGTTTATCAATATGTGGGAGGCATAGGATGAATATGGTCTCTCTCAAACAACCCTGCAACCAAATAGCAAAGAGTCTCTTGTGTCCCCAACACACCCAATACAATGGTAAATTGTATAGGTGCACTACTTCGGCGAAGAGATGGTGATACAAGTGCAATATGGATGGTAGATATAGGTTTTTGTAATCTGAAAATATAAAAACAGCAAGGTAACTAATGATAAACGTGGGCCCAAACAGTATTGCAATGCTTCGAAACAAGGCCTAGGGTTCATACTTTCACTAGTGCAAGTTCTCTCAACAAGGATAACATAATTAGATCATATAACTATCCCTCAACATGCAACAAAGAGTCACTCCAAAGAGTGCCCCAAAGTTTCTACCGGAGATTCAAGACGAAAACGTGTGCCAACCCCTATGCATAGACTCCCAAGGTCACGAAACCCGCAAGTTGATCACCAAAACATACATCAAGTGAATCAATAGAATACCCCATTGTCACCACGGGTATCCCACGCAAGACATACATCAAGTGTTCTCAAATCCTTAAAGACTCAATCCGATAAGATAACTTCAAAGGGAAAACTCAATCCATCACAAGGAGATAGAGGGGGAGAAACATCATAAGATCCAACTATAGTAGCAAAGCTTGCGTTACATCAAGATCGTGCCAAATCAAGAACGCGAGAGAGAAAGAGAGAGATCAAGCACATAGCTACTAGTACATACCCTCTGCCCTGAGGGTGAACTACTCCCTCCTCATCATGGAGAGCACCGGGATGATGAAGATGGCCACTGGTGATGATTCCCCCCTCCATCAGGGTGCCAGAATAGGGCCCCGATTGCTTTTTGGTGGCTATAGAGGCTTGCGGCGGTGGAACTCCCGATCTAGGCTTCTTTTTGGGGATTTCTGTATTTATAGGAATTTTTGGCGTCGGTCTCACGTGAGGGGGGGGGGGTCTCCGAGTCATCCACGAGGCAGGGGGCGCGCCCAGGGGGTAGGGCGCACCCTCCACCCCCGTGGATGGCTCGGGACTCTTCTGGCCCAACTATTTTACTCCGGGGGCTTCTTTTGGTCCATAAAAAATCATCAAAAATTGGCACGTCAATTGGACTCCGTTTGGTATTCATTTTCTCTAGAACTCAAAAACAAGGAAAAAAATAGAAACTGGCACTGGGCTCTGGGTTAATAGGTTAGTCCCAAAAATCATATAAAATAGCATATAAATGCATATAGAACATCCAAGATGGATAATATAATAGCATGGAACAATCAAAAATTATAGATACGTTGGAGACGTATCAAGCATCCCCAAGCTTAATTCCTGCTCGTCCTCGAGTAGGTAAATGATAAAAACAGAATTTTTTATGTGGAATGCTACCTAACATTTTTATCAATGTAATCTTCTCTATTGGGGAAAGAATATTCAGATCCATAAGATTCAAATCAAAAGTTTAATATTGACATAAAAACAGTAATACTTCAAGCATACTAACAAAGCAATCATGTCTTCTCAAAATAACATGGCCAAAGAAAGCTATCCCTTCAAAATCATATAGTCTGGCGATGCTCTATCTTCATCACACAATGTATTTAATCATGCACAACCCCGATAACAAGCCAAGCAATTGTTTCATACTTTTGATGTTCTCAAACTTTTTCAATCTTCACGTAGTACATGAGCGTGAGCCATGGATATAGCACTAAAGGTGGAATAGAATGGTGGTTGTGGAGAAGACAAAAAGGAGAAGATAGTCTCACGTCAACTAGGCGTATCAACGGGCTATGGAGTTGCCCATCAATAGATATCAATGTGAGTGAGTAGGGATTGCCATGCAACGGATGCACTAGAGCTATAAGTGTATGAAAGATCAAAAAGAAACTAAGTGGGTGTGCATCCAACTTGCTTGCTCACGAAGACCTAGGGCATTTTGAGGAAGCCCGTCATTGCAATATACAATCCAAGTTCTTATATTGAAAATTCCCACTAGTATATTAAAGGGACAACATATGAGACTCTCTATCATGAAGATCATGGCGCTACTTTGAAGCACAACTGTGGTAAAAGGATAGTAGCATTGCCCCTTCTCTCTTTTTCTCTCATTTTTTTGTTTTCTCTTTTTTTTTGTTTTTTTGGGCCTTCATTTTTATTTTATTTTTTTGTCCGGAGTCTCAACCTGACTTGTGGGGGAATCATAGTCTCCATCATCCTTTCCTCACTGGGACAATGCTCTAATAATGATGATCATCACACTTTTGTTTACTTACAACTCAAGAATTACAATCAATACTTAAAACAAAATATGACTCTATATGAATGCCTCTGGCGGTGTATCAGGATGTGCAATGACTCAAGAGTGACATGTATGAAAGGATTATGAAAGGTGGCTTTGCCACAAATACGATGTCAAGTACATGATCATGCAAAGAAATATGACAATGATGAAGCATGTCATAATAAACGGAACAATGGAAAGTTGCATGGCAATATATCTCGGAATGGCTATGGAAATGCCATAATAGGTAGGTATGGTGGCTGTTTTGAGGAAGGTAATGGTGGGTGTATGGTACCGGCGAAAGTTGTGCGGCACAAGAGAGGCTAGCAATGGTGGAAGGTTGAGAGTGCGTATAATCCATGGACTCAACATTAGTCATAAAGAACTCACATACTTAGTGCAAAAATCTATTATTCATCAAAATGAAGAACTATGCGCATGCTCCTAGGGGGATAGATTGGTAGGAAAAGACCATCACTCGTCCCCAACGACCACTCATAAGGAAGACAATCAATAAATAAATCAAGCTCCAACTTCATCACATAACGGTTCACCATATGTGCATGCTACGAGAATCACAAACTTTAACACAAGCATCTCTCAAATTCACAACTACTCTACTTGCATGACTCTAATATCACTGTGACGCCCCCGATTTGACCGTACACTAATCATACACGCAAATGTGTACGACCAAGATCAGGGACTTACGGGAAGATATCACAACACAACTCTAGACACAAATAAAATAGTACAAGCTTTATATTACAAGCCAGAGGCCTCGAAGGATCGAATACAAATGCTCGAAGACACAAGAGTCAGCGGAAGCAATAATATCTGAGTACAGACATAAGTTAAACAAGTTTGCCTTAAGAAGGCTAGCACAAACTGGGATACCGATCGAAAGAGGCGCAGGCCTCCTGCCTGGGATCCTCCTAAACTACTCCTGGTCGTCGTCAGCGGCCTGCACGTAGTAGTAGGCACCTCCAGTGTAGTAGGAGTCGTCGTCAACGGTGGCGTCTGGCCCCTGGATTCCATCGTCTGGTCGCAGCAATCGGGTATAGGAAGGAGGAAAAGAGGGAGCAAAGCAACCATGAGTACTCATCCAAAGTCCTCGCAAGCAAGGAGCTACACTACATATGTATGGAATGGTATCAAATGGAATAAGGGTATCATATGTGGACTGAACTGCAGAATGCCGTAATATGAGGGGGATAGCTAGTCCAATCGAAGACTACGCTTCTGGTAACCTCCATCTTGCAGCAGAAGAAGAGAGTAGATGGTAAGTCCACCAAGTAGCATCGCATAGCATAATCCTAACCGATGATCCTCCCCTCGTCGCCCTGTGAGAGAGCGATCACCGATTGTATCTGGCACTTGGAAGGGTGTGTTTTATTAAGTATCCGGTTCTAGTTGTCATAAGGTCAAGGTACAACTCCAAGTCGTCCTGTTACCGAAGATCACGGCTATTCGAATAGATTAACTTCCCTGCAGGGGTGCACCACATAACCCAACATGCTCGGTCCCATTTGGCCGGACACACTTTCCTGTGTCATGCCCGGCCTCGGAAGATCAACACGTCGCAGCCCTACCTAGGCACAATAGAGAGGTCAGCACTCCAGTCTAAATCCTATGGCGCAGGGGTCTGGGCCCGTCGCCCATTGCACACCTGCACATTGCGAGGGCAGCCGGAGAGCAGACCTAGCAACCTCCATTACAAAGGAAGTTGCGTTATGCGGTCCAACCTGGCGCGCGCCGCTCAGCCGCTGACGTCATGAAGGCTTCGGCTGATACCACGACGTTGAGTGCCCATAACTGTCCCCGCGTAGATGGTTAGTGCGTATAGGCCAGTAGCCAGACTCAGATCAAATACCAAGATCTCGTTAAGCGTGTTAAGTATCCGCGAACGTCGACCAGGGCTAGGAGCACCTTTCTCCTAGGTGGTCACAACCTGCCCTGGATGGAGCCACCTGCCCCTTCAGCCCCCCATCTCCGAACAGTATCATAAGTAATGTAACAGTGTAAAGTATATAGGATATGCCCGTGATCACCTCCCGAAGTGATCACGGCCCAATAGTATAGCATGGCAGACGGACAAGAGTGTAGGGCCACTGATGGAACACTAGCATCCTATACTAAACATTTAGGATTGCAGGTAAGGTATCAACAGTTGTAGCAACAATGACAGGCTATGCATCCGAATAGGATTTACGGAAAGCAGTAACATGCTACACTACTCTAATGCAAGAAGTAGAGAGAAGAGTAGGCGATATCTGGTGATCAAAGGGGGGGCTTGCTTGGTTGCTCTGGCAAGAAGGGTTCGTTGACGATGTAGTCGATCACAGGGTACCGACAGCGGTCTCAAGGTCTATCGGAAAGAAGTAACGAAGGGGAACACAATAAATAATAGAGAAATCAAAGCATCACAAAGCATAACATGGCAATACGCGGTGCTAGGGTGACCTAACGCAGTACTAGGTGCTACCGGCGAAGGGGAGAAACATCCGGAAAAGCTTTCCTCGAAGTTTGCATTTTCAGACAAGCGGACCGGAGGGGCAAGGTTCCATGTTCACTATGCTAGGGACGTGTGGCAGACGAACGGAGGGCGTATTCGGATTCATCTCATCGTTCTGAGCAACTTTCATGTATAAAACTTTTTCATCCAAGTTACGGTTTATTTTCTATGATTTATCAAAGTTCTAACCATTTTCTAAAATTATTATTAATTTATAAATAATGATTAAATACTATGGGTACCCAGCTTTGTGTACACAGAGGATGACAAGTGGGCCAGGGGTCCCAGTTGACCAGTCAACATTTGACTAGTCAACAGGGGGTGGGGCCCTCTGTCATAGCCTCATTATCTAATTAACTTTTAATTAGGTAGTTAACTAATTTGATTATGTTAATTAATACATAATTAATTAAGTTAATTAATTAATTACAATTAATTAGTGTTTTTATTTATTATTATATATTTTTTAACTTTTTTAAACAGGGGCGTGGGGCCCCGCTGGCAGTGGCACAGCAAGGCAAGGCAGAGGACATGGTCGGGCATGCGTGCACGCACAGGGGGGAGCACCGGCGACCTCCCAGGACGGTAGCGGCTCGCTGTAGCGGAGCTACAGGCAGCATCCTGCATCGTCAAGGCCAGGTGCCGCAGGGCTTCGGCGGCACCGGGCAGCTGAAAGCGGAGTGGGCGGGGGCGGCGGCGCGCGTGGGAGCGGGAGTGCAAGTCTAGGTGCGCGACGGGGGAGGCAGGGGCGCGCGTGAGCGGTAGTGCAGGGGCACGACAACGACAGGAGACGAAGGCACGCGGTGGGCAGAGGCAGCGGTGGGTGGGCGCGGGCGCTGTGGCGGCGGGGCTACGCGGGCGCGACTACAACGGGCAGAAACAGCAGGAGGAGAGCGGGGGAACGGGGCAGCGGGAGCGGGTGCGGGTGCGCCGATCGCGGCGACGGCGAGCGCACAGGGGTGCTGCAGGCGGGCGGGCGATGGGCGCATTAGTGCGTGCGCGATGCAGGGCAGTAGCAGCGACGGCGGCAACAGAAGAAGCAGCTGGCAGCGGAGGCGGGCGCCAGCCGTGGGCACCGGCGCCTGGACAGAGGGGCGCGCGGGCGGGCCGGCGGCTAGGACGCTCGACTGGCCGGCGGCCACGATGCACGAGAGGGTCGGGCGCGAGTAGGGGCATGCACAGGCGGCCAAGGGCGTGTGCATGGCCAGGGGCGCGCGGGAGCGCGGACATCGACGCGGTGAGCAGGAGCTCCGTCGGCATTGGACAGGGCGGTGATGGCGGCCTACGGCAGTGGTTCGATGGGAAAAATTAGGGGGAACGGCAGGAGAAGCTCACTGCGATCCTGTAGAGGTGCTAAGTGGGCTCGGCGACGGCTCGACGGCGCCGGAGTCGAAGACGAACAGCGTCGGGTTCGAGTTGAAGACAAGCGCGTTCCGGTCGGAGGAGAGGCGCTCGGCTCGACCCCGATAGCATAGGCAATGTGGACGGCGACGAGGAAGCCGGTGAGCACGTCGGGGAGGCGAACAGGACTCGGTGACCGCGGGATCTATGGAGACCATGGCGGCGAGGGCATTCGGCTGTGTGCGGGAAGGAGGATCCGAGGCGAGAGGGGGAGAGTGGGGGTTGCCAGGGTTTGCCACTGGGTGGTCGGGGAGGACTTTTAGGCGACGAGGAGGAGCTGGATGGCCAGCACGTGGCCGATCCGGCCATGGACGCCGCGGGCGCGTGCAGCGCGTCTCCTGTGAACAGGAGGTAGGAGGAAACCTCCTGGTGGGCTGGGCTATACTATAGGCCTTTTGGGCCTTAAGTGTACAGTAATTAGGTTTCCTTCTCATTTCTCTTCTGTTTGCCTTTTTCTTTTTTGTTTCTTTTAATTAGCTTCTGTTTTCCATTTAAATCTTGAACCAAACGACTTTTGTAAAAAGTGGAGCCTTGAGATATAAATACTATGCAATAATCTGCACTGCCACCAAAAGTCTAGTTCCCAATTAAATCAGTTTGATATTTTATTAATTAGTAGAGGCATTTCAATAATTATGTTTGCTACTATTTTATTTATATTAGAGCATTTAAACACTTTATAAAAATGTGGTTTCTTCACCATAATTACCTATGCATTATTTGGCACTACCCGAGCATTTTATTTTTATTGTTTTAAAATTTTGTTGTTTGCCTTTAATTAAAATTTGAATTTGAATCATTTTGAACTAACGCGAGATTATCAACAGTAATCGAGGTGACGTGGCATCATTGGCAGAGGTTCACTATAGCTTAAATATCCGGGCGTCACAATCACCATCCTCATATCTCAAAACAATCATAAGGAATCAAACTTCTCATAGTATCCGATGCACTTTATATGAAAGTTTTTATTATATCCCCCTTGTATGCCTATCATATTAGGACTAAAGACTCTCAAAATAATATAAGTGAAGCATGAGAATTCATCAATTTCTTCAAAATAAAACCACCGTTGTGCTCTAAAAAGGTATAAGTGAAGCACTAGAGCAAATGACAAACTACTCCGAAAGATATAAGTGAAGATCAATGAGTAGTCGAATAATTATGCAACTATGTGAAGACTCCTTCTCATAAATAAAATTTCAGATCTTAAGTACTTTATTCAAACAGCAAGCAAAACAAAATAAAATGACATTGCAGGGATAGCACATATCATGTGAAGAAGCAAAAACTTAGGCTCAACTCAGGCTAACCAATAATTGTTGATGAAGAAAGGTGGGATGCCTACCGAGGCATCCCCAAGCTTAGATGCTTGAGACTTCTTGAAATATTAATTAGGGATGCCTTGGGCATTGCCAATCTTGAGCTTTTGTGTCTCCTTAATTCCTCTCATATCACGGTTTCCCAAATCCTTAGAAACTTCATCCACACAAAACTCAAGAAAACTTGTGATATAAGTTAGTATAAATCCATGCTAAACCTTATCATTCTCTACTATAGAAAATCACTAAAATTATAAATTGACATTGCATACTAAATGCCTCTGCATATTTAAAACTCCTATCCTCAAATAGAATCATTAAACAAGCAAACATATCCAAACAATGCAGTGATAACAGCAATCTGTCAAAATAAGATAGTCTGTAAAGAATGCAAGAGGAATCATACTTATTTAATGCCAAAAATTCTGAAAAATCACCACACTATAGATAATTTGTTGCTACTCATTGTGTAAAAATTTCAAGATTTTATCATGTTTTGAATATTCACAAATATTCAAAACATAACACTAAAATTTCTATTTTTAAAACAGCAACATATAGACTTGCAAAATAAGCATGGTAAAGGCTATACTTGACCTTTTTGTTAAACTAAAAGATGCAAAAAATTACTATAAATAACAGCAAGTAAATCCTAATAAAATAAAATGACGCTCCAAGCAAAACACATATCATGTGGTCAATAAAAATATAGCTCCAAGTAAGGTTACCGATGAACGAAGACGAAAGAGGGGATTCCATCTGGGGCATCCCCAAGCTTAGATGCTTGGTTGTCCTTGAATATTACCTTGGGGTGCCTTGGTCATCCCCAAGCTTAGGATCTTGCCACTCCTTATTCCGTAGTCCATCGAATCTTTACCCAAAACTTAAAAACTTCACAACACAAAACTTAACAGAAAACTCGTAAGCTCCGTTAGTATAAGAAAGAAAATCACCACTTCGGTACTGTCAAGACAAGATTCATAATTTTTCTCACATGATGCCTACTGTGCCCTATCATTTCTAAAATTTATATTAAGCAATATAAGCCATAGAAACTAGAAAGCAAGCAAACTATGCATCGAAAACAGAATCTGTCAAAAACAGGACAGTCTATAGTAATCTGTAGCTCCCGAATACTTATATAACCCCAACAATTCTAAACAATTAGGACATCCTGAGAAATTTGTTTATTAATCTTCTGCAAAAAGAATCAATATTTTATCACGCTTCTGTTAAAAATGAGAATTGTTTTCCTGAGCATAAAAGTTTCTGTTTTTCAACAAGATCAAATCAACTATCACCATAGATCATCCCAAAGGTCTTACTTGACACTTTATTGAAACAAAAGCTATAAAACATGATTACTACAGTAGCTTACTCATGTGCACACACAAAAACAATAGGTAAAGGTGTTGGGTTGTCTCCCAACAAGCGCTTTTCTTTAATCCCTTTCTAGCTAGGCATGATAATTTCAATGATGCTCACATAAAAGATACGAATTGAAACATAACGGAGCATCGTGAAGCATATTACAAGCACATTTAAGTCAAATCCACTTCATATGCATAGGGATTTTGTGAGCAAACAATTTATGGGAACAAGAATCAACTAGGAAAGGAAAGCAAAACAAGCATAACTTCAAGATTTTAAGCACATAGAGAGGAAACTTGATATTATTGCAATTCCTACAAGAATATATTCCTCCCTCATAATAATTTTCAGTAGCATCATGAATGAATTCAACAATATAACCATCAGATAAAGCATTCTTTTCATGATCTATAAGCATTGAATTTTTATTTCTCTCCACATAAGCAAATTTCTTCTCATGAATAGTAGTGGGAGCAATCTCAAAAAAGTAACTATCATGTGAGGCATAATTCAATTGAAAATTAAAATCAAGATGACAAGTTTCATGGTTATCGTTGTTCTTTATAGCATACATGTCATCATAATAATCATCGTAAATAGCAACTTTGTTCTCATAATCAATTGGAACCTCTTCTGAAATAGTGGATTCATCACTAAATAAAGTCATGACCTCTCCGAAACCACTTTCATCAACAAAATCATCATAAAAAGGAGGCATGCGATCATCATAATAAATTTGCTCATCAAAACTTGGGGGACTAAAATATCATCTTCATCAGACATAGCATACCCAAGCTTGTGGCTTTGCATATCACTAGCATCATGGATATTCAAAGAATTCATACTAACAACACCAATCATGCTCATCATTCAAATAGTTAGTGCCAAACATTTTAATGCATTCTTCTTCTAACACTTGAGCACAATTATCCTTTCCATCATTTTCACGAAAGATATTAAAAAGATGAAGCATATGAGGCAACCTCAATTCCATTTTTTTGTAGTTTTCTTTTATAGACTAAACTAGTGATTAAACAAGAAACAAAAAGATTCGATTGCAAGATCTAAAGATATACCTTCAAGAACTAACCTCCCCGGCAACGGTGCCAGAAAAGAGCTTGATGTCTACTACACAACCTTCTTCTTGTAGACGTTGTTGGGCCTCCAAGTGCAGAGGTTTGTAGGACAGTAGCAAATTTCCCTCAAGTAGATGACCTAAGGTTTATCAATCCATGGGAGGCGTAGGATGAAAATGGTCTCTCTCAAACAACCTTGCAACCAAATAGCAAAGAGTCTCTTGTGTACCCAACACACCCAATACAATGGTAAATTGTATAGGTGCACTAGTTTGGCGAAGAGATGGTGATACAAGTGCAATATGGATGGTAGATATAGGTTTTTGTAATCTGAAAATATAAAAACAGAAAGGTAACTAATGATAAAAGTGAGCACAACGGTATTGCAATGCTTTGAAACAAGTCTTAGGGTTCATACTTTCACTAGTGCAAGTTCTCTCAACAAGGATAACATAATTAGATCATATAACTATCCCTCAACATGTAACAAAGACTCACTCCAAAGAGTGCCCCAAAATTTCTACCGGAGATTCAAGATGAAAACGTGTGCAAACCCCTATGCATAGATTCCCAAGGTCACGAAACCCACAAGTTGATCAACAAAACATACATCAAGTGAATCAATAGAATACCCCATTGTCACCATGGGTATCCCACGCAAGATATACATCAAGTGTTCTCAAATCCTTAAAGACTCAATCCATTAAGATAACTTCAAAGGGAAAACTCAATCCATCACAAGGAGATAGAGGGGGGAAACATCATAAGATCCAACTATAGTAGCAAAGCTCGCGTTACATCAAGATCGTGCCAAATCAAGAACACGAGAGAGAGAGAGAGAGATCAAACACATAGCCACTGGTACATACCCTCATCCCCAAGGGTGAACTACTCCCTCCTCGTCATGAGAGTGTCGGGATGATGAAGATGGCCACCGGTGATGATTCCCCCTCCGGCAGGGTGCCAGAATAGGGTCCCAATTGGTTTTTGGTGGGATCTAGGTTTCTTTTCGGGGGTGTCTGTACTTATAGGAATTTTTGGCATCGGTCTCACGTTAGGGGGGTCACCGAGTCATCCACGAGGCAGGGGGCGCGCCCAGGGGGGTAGGGCGCGCCCTCCACCCTCGTGGATGGCTCGAGACTCTTCTGGCCCAACTATTTTACTCCGGGGGATTCTTTTGGTCCATAAAAAATCATCAAAAATTGGCACGACAATTGGACTCCGTTTGGTATTCCTTTTCTGTAAAACTCAAAAACAAGGAAAAAACATAAACTGACACTAGGCTCTAGGTTAATAGGTGTAACGCCCCAAGACCGGCGCTCCAGATGCCTTCCATGGCCTCCGAGGATTGTCATGTGATTTTTTTGGTTGTTGCATTCATCTTTACATATTTTACATTGGATCATGTCATCATGTATCATATCATTAATTCTTTTGCAACTCAACTAAATAAATCGTATGGATCTTCTGTCCATTTAAATTGAGGGAATTCACATGGTGAGTTCTCTTTATAATATACCCAACCATTATTATTAGGGAGCTATAATAAATATTCCATTCTTTTGGAATTCACCATAACACACTTGCATTTTCCCCATGTCTTTCCTAGTTCAAGCTTGACATCAAAACCTTGCCAAAAATTCTCTTCCCATTTACCGAGGTTCCTCCAAAAAGATCGAACATTTTTGGACCTTCCCAAACCTCACTTCCTATTCAAATCATTTGAATTTAAATCAAATGAGTTTGAATTTAATCTTTCAATCTTGGCCATTTCTATTTTCGCGGAATGAGCACATTTTTGTGAATCCGGGGAAATTATTCCCATGCGCAACTCCTTCCCTAACCCTCTCTTTCTTCTCCTCTCTCTAATTTTCTTTTCTGTTCAAGTAAATAAGATTTTTAAGAGAGAGGGAGAGATAGCAGCAGTGCCCCTTGGGCCTCACTGTTCAGCCCAGCATCCTCGGACTCTCTTCCTACGGCCTGACCAAAAAGGCCCAAGGCCCAGCCGGCGCCCTGCTTAACCTAGCCCGACCGATTCCCCTGCTCGATCCCTTTCTCTCCCTCGTTTCCTCCTTCCGCCACCTCACGCATCGCATCAGACACCAGGGAGAGAGCAGCGCTACCCCTCGTCCCCAACCCCCTCTGCCTCCTTCCTCCTTCGCCGCGCCAAGTCCCTCCTTCTCCTTCCCGAGGCCGCCGCCGGCGCCCCAAGTTCCCCACCTCCTCGACCCTCATCTCTCCCTCTCGACCAGGCTTGCCGCCGCCACCGCGAACGTCGTGCCGCCGCGCCCTCAAGCTCCGGCGACCGTCGCTGCTCCGTGCACCCCGGCCATCCTCCTGCGCCCCTCGACTCCTTCCTCCATATCATTGCCTCGACCTCGAGCTCCTCTGTCAGCGTTGCAGATCTCCGCTTACTCTTCCTCGCGTGGCATGGCTCCCTGCCGTGTGCCTGGTTGCTCGCCCGCAAACCCCCTCCCCGCGTGCCCCTGCTCCCTTCGCCTCCTCACTGCTAGCTCCACCTGCGCTGGAGCACGCGAGCAGCAGTAGCCTGAGCCGCACCCTGCCTGCACCGCGCCATGGCCGACCAGAGACCAAGCGCCCTACTCCTCCTGGACCTTGTCAGGTCCACCCCGCTCCGGCCACGACACCGGCAAGACCACTTCTGCATCTGTACACCGCGTTGTTGCTCGTGGCATGTCAAGACCATCTCCGTGGATTTACGCCAAGTACCACTACCGCCAAGTACCTCTCTGCAAGACCAAGTACCTCTCCAAACGAACATGAACGACTGCCATCACAAGAACGGGACCGGAAAGTCCAATGACCCCAAGTACCACGACACCGATGACATGAACATCTACGGAATGTGTACGACTACACGGCGTTGCGCCAAGTACCCCGATGGCCGGAGCCCTCGAATCCGTCAAGTTCGTCTACGTACCGAGAACAACTACCGTCTCTGAAGAACTGTGTAACGGAACCGTCAAGTGCGACTATGACTCGTGTATGACTACGCGGAATTCCTCGGACGCCAAGTTCAACGGTGGATCAAGTTCCTCGCCGTGACCCCGAACATCTACGGAAACTCGTGCTATGATAAACATGTACCACTACCATCGTCGAGATCGCGAGAACCTCTACCGTCGACCCTAGAGCATGCGAGAACGACTACTTCCACTACGAACGTCCCGAGAACGTCTACTTCCCCTACACCGCGTCAAACTTGAACCCCTCTGATAACCCACGCTTCGAAGGTATAACCCCGAGATGACCGCCCGTGAACGAATGCATGTGTGATATCTGAGATGCTCGTGCTTGCTCATGCTCGAATTGTCGGTGCATGTTGCCCCTCTTTTGCCTTGTCACGTCGTCGACCCCGTGGGAACCCGTAACCGGGGATCACCCCACCATCTTTTGCACGCTCCCGCCACACTTTCTTATGCACCGACGTCTCAATGAGTTGTCGGAACCGGAACGTTGCCGTGGCACCGTTTCGTTATCATCGCCGTGGCACCCCTTTTGTTTCCACCACGATGACAAATGCCTCATATCTTATCATGCCAACATTTTCATAAATATTGCATAAAACTTGCACATGTCATTCGCGTCATGATAATAACATTTAAATGTTTAAAATTGTTGTTGCACCAAATTGATAAATGCATATGAGGTTTTACCAGAATTGTTGCTTGTTGTTCCGGCCTCATTTAAACTTGCCTAAATGTTTAGTTTACTTATGCTCCACCTTTTCCGATGTTAAGAACATTTAATATAGTAGGGTACATAAACGAGAGAGAACTAAATAATTGACGTGGTGTTTTGTCAATATGCAACGGTTTGCATATTGAGCTCCACTTAATTTGTAGTATTGTTTGTGCACATTGGCATGCCATGCCTAATTAAACTGGACATGCATCATACTTGGTTGTGCATCATGCCATGTTTATGTGGTGGTTGTTCACTATGTTGTTTGCTTCTTTCGGGTGTTGCTTCTTCGGGTTAGTTCCGTTAATGTCGCGTTTGTGAGGATTCGTTCGACTACGTTTGCTTGTCTTCTTCATGGACTCGTTCTTCTTCCTTGCGGGATCTCAGGCAAGATGACCACACCCTCGAAATCACTTCTATATTTGCTTGCTAGTTTCTCGCTCTTTTGCTATGCCGCGATACCTACCACTTGCTATATCATGCCTCCTATTTTGCCATGACAAGCTTCTAATCCACCTTTCCTAGCAAACCGTTGTTTGTCTATGTTACCGCTTTTGCTCAGCCCCTCTTATAACGTTGCTAGTTGCAGGTGAAGCTGAAGTTTGTTTCATGTTGGAACATGGATATGTTGGGATATCATAATATCTCTTATTTAATTAATGCATCTATATACTTGGTAAAGGGTGGAGGGCTCGGCCTAATGCCTGGTGTTTTGTTCCACTCTTGCCGCCCTAGTTTCCGTCATACCGGTGTTATGTTCCTTGATTTTGCGTTCCTTACGCAGTTGGGGGAATGGGACCCCCTTGACAGTTCGCTTTGAATAAAACTCCTCCAGCAAGGCCCAACCTTGGTTTTACCATTTGCCACCTATGCCTTTTTCCCTCGGGTTTCCGAAGCCCGAGGGTCATCTTTATTTTAAACCCCCGGGCCAGTGCTCCACTGAGTGTTGGTCCAACCTGTCAGCAGCCGGTGGACACCAGGGGCAACTCTGGGTTGGTCTACCAGAATCATGGACAATCCGATGTGCCCTGAGAACGAGATATGTGCAGCTCCTATCGGGATTTGTCGGCACATTCGGGCGGCTTTGCTGGTCTTGTTTTACCATTGTCGAAATGTCTTGTAACCGGGATTCCGAGTCTGATCGGGTCGTCCTGGGAGAAGGAATATCCTTCGTTGACCGTGAGAACTTTCGAAAGCCATGCCCGCGGTTATGGGCAGATGGGAATTTGTTAATATCCGGTTGTAGAAAACTTGACGCTTAACTTAATTAAAATGCATCAACCGCGTGTGTAGTCGTGATGGTCTCTTCTCGGTGGAGTCCGGGAAGTGAACACGGTTCTTGTGTTATGCTTGAACGTAAGTAGTTTCAGGATCACTTCTTTATCACTTCTAGCTTCACGACCATTGCATTGCTTCTCTTCTCACTCTTATTTGCGTATGTTAGCCACCATATATGCTAGTGTTTGCTGCAGCTCCACCCCACTACCCTTTCCTACCCATAAGCTTAAATAGTCTTGATCTCGTGGGTGTGAGATTGCTAAGTCCTCGTGACTCACAGATACTCCCAAAACAGTTGCAGGTGCCGACGATACCAGTGCAGGTGACGCAACCGAGCTCAAGTGGGAGCTCGATGAAGATCGTGTTCGTTGTGTTGTTTTCTTTTCCGGATGATCAGAAGAGGAGCCCGGTTGGGGCGATCGGGGACCTAGCAATAGGGGTGGTCTTTCTTTATTTTGGTTCCATAGTCGGACCTTGATTGTATTCTGGATGATGTATGATATTCATGTATTGTGTGAAGTGACGATTGTAATTCAACTCTTTATCCCTTTCTTATTCAGAACATGGGATGTGTAAAGATTACCCCTCTTGTGACATGCCTACTATGCGGTTATGCCTCTAAGTCGTGCTCCGACACGTGGGAGATATAGCCGCATCGTGGGTGTTACAAGTTGGTAATCAGAGCCTTCCCCGACTTAGGAGCCCCCTGCTTGATCGAACTGCTGGCGTTGTTGAGTCTAGAAAAATGTTTTGAGTCTTATAGGATTATATATATCGGAGAGTAGGATTCTTTTTACTCCTCAGTCCCTTCATCGCTCTGGTGAGGCATCCTGACGTAGAGTTTTGACTCTTCTCTTCGAAAATTTCACGAATTTTGTTTAGGATCACGCGGGTATCTTGGAATCGTTCTGATGGTTTTGTGATGTGAACATTGTTCTTGGTGCCTCCTGACATTTAGGGTTTGTGGTAGTGTCCCGAGGAGTTGAGCTCCGAGGTGTTGTCGTCATAATTTTATCGTTGCAGTTCTGGAATACCTGAGTTTCGCCGACATCGAAAATCTCCTTTATGCAAGTGAGATAACCTCGACGCCACCCAGTACTAGGGCGGGAGTTCGGGAGTATTGGCATAACTCGTATAACGGATGCTTTTCGAAGGTTGAGGTAAATGATTTCCAAAGATTTCTTGGTTATGTGTTGAAGGATGGATACAGCTGGATGTAGGATTTGCTAGTTTTGGGTGAGATATTATGCTTCCCTTGTATCCCCAACACCTTATTGCATAACCAGAAATTTTTGGGAGTTTATAAGTGGGAATTCAAGTATCACGCAGGATATCTTTCCAACAGACACATGATACGATATGGGATCTATCATATGTTTGTTTCCAGCTTATTCTGCAAGCCAATCCTTGTTCTGTTTTCAGTTTTGGTATTCGAGTTGCTTCGATGTCAAATGTTGATTCCATGCCTATTTTTAAGCGGTGTTCTCATATTTCTATGTGCATACCAACCCTTCTTATTTATCGAGATTGTCATCTCAATTCTTTCCAACCGGTGTGTTTCTCTTCAAGTGGATCCGATCTTTTCAACATTCGCAAGATCAAGTCTAAGTATTCTCAACGATGTTTGTTTCATTCGTCCCAAGTTGCCTTTGTTTTACCCACCCTCCCACACTTTTTCTTCAAGGACTCGGATTTCTGAATCAAGTATCCATCTTATGGATGTGAAGTTTCTTCATTCTTTCCTCAATGTTCTTATCCGGTGATTCTCAAGAAGATACCGAGGAAGCTTCGAGTCTATAATTCTTCATTCTTTTTTCTCTCTGGTGGATTCAAGTCAAGCTTTGTCAATCATATCTTTTCCTCGTTTCAAATGCTTTATCATACCGGTGCACCTCTTAATCTTTTACCTCTCACTGTTCAATTATTCTGGAGTGCTGAAGATATCTCAGAAGACTCAAGTTTCCATTCTCAATTCGCTGAAGTCCTTTTGAGGATGTTATCTCATTCGAGCCATTTAAATCAACCGGTGCAATCTCTTTTCAAATCGCTAAACGGTGTATCTTTTGAGTGGGCCCTAACCCACAGGTCTTTTCCCAGGATCTTACCTGACTCTTCTTATTTTTTCGGATCTATCCGCATTTTTTTCTCAAAGTTTGACGTAAGAATGAGTTATCATCAGTCAAATGCCTTTCTCCAAGATCTGTCAAATTCTTTCATCGTTGGTTCAACCTTTCTAATATCCATTCCGGAGTGCCTCAACAATTCATGGTGGTGTTTCTCATTGTCATTCTCAACATTTGAAGACCGAAGAAGAGTTTCTCTGCAATCATATCCGTTCTCTTGAAGATTCTTGGTGCTAGCTTTATGCCATCCTCTCATAATTGTTTTCGATTGTGAGAATTCTTTTCACCCATACGGAGCAATTCAGGAGTCTTTTCAGTTTGATTCTCCGGAGCCCATCATCTCATAATTATTCATTCCAGCTTTCAGCTCTAGTTCTTGAAATCTTCCGGTGCATCATTCAAATATTCTCCAATCAGCTCGGAATCTCTTCGTTCACTTGTATCTAAATTCTCTCAAGTATCTTCGTTCTCTAATTCTTCCTGGTGTTTCTTTATATTTTCTTCATTCACTTTCAATCCTTACGGTGGTTTGTTCAAGATTTCTCTTCCTTCGTTATCATATCAATTCATTCGTCCTTTCCAATCCTACCGGTGGTCCATTGAGTTTACGCTATATCTCTCTTAAACCTTTGTATGAGAATAAGTAGTATGCCAAATCCGTTGCTTGTCATCAATTTATATTGGTGAAGGATGAGCATAACATAATTCTTATTCTTGTTTCACCCAAATGATTAATTCCTTATTCTGGAGGTTCATCAAAATTCTAGGTTTCAATTGTTCCATCTTTTTTTCCAGGAGTTCCAAGCTCTCTCAATTATCTCATCTTGAAGATCCATCTAATCATCATAAGGCTTCACCTTGTGCTTTCAACTTCTCTTCCTTTTATCATCCTTTTGTTACTGGAGTTCTTCATGGAGGCTCTACATGATGGTTCATAAAGGATTTAATTCCTTCTCAAAGTATTCATTGAGATTCTTTTCAAAGGAGCTCAAGTATTCTTCATCTTGCATTCCAAAGTGAAATTCTTTGTACCTTATCTTTTGGGATGGTGTTATGTCATTCTTGACAATTGCTCTTCGTGTTTCACGATTCACAAGTTGTCAGCAATGAGATATTTAAATCCATCATTTTCTCTTCATTCAAGAGATCCTTTCAACCCATCTATCTCTTCATTGGAATTATCTTGGGTTATATTTCACCTAAAACTTTCCCTAAGGATTTTTTCTATTTATGGTGCTTATAAATGATCCAAGTTCTTCATTTATCCTCCCGGTGAAATAAGTTTCTCGTCTCCTCGTTAATATCAATCCAATCTATTATTTCCGTTAGTGGCAGAATTTCACCTCATAGTTTTGAAATGTTATTCATAAGCCCACTACAAGCTTACTCTTTTCATTGTTGGTTTTCCAACAACTCTGTTATAACCCTCTTGGAAGGGTGCCTTCCAAGATCATTTGTGGCAGAAGTTGTCATTTTCTTCTCAATTCTTTCTTTTCCAATGATCCAACTTCTATTCTTTCGTTCTGGAGGCATTGTAATGCTCCTCTTTTCACTCATCATCTCGGATTGTGAAGATCATGTTCTTTCCTTTGCTTATACATTCAACCGGAGTGTTGTGTCATCCCTTCAATTTCATTTAATCTTATCAAGTTTTATTCTCCTATCTACCGGAGTACTCTCCAAATTATATCATTATTATGCCTTCTCTGTCTCGTTTTCAACCGGAGTGCTTGCATGTACTTCTTGCCCATTGCAACCCTTTTCTTATGTCTTTCAACCTACAAGGTTCTAGTAAGGTCCCTTGTTCCTCTTTTCTAACGAAGTGTTTTCAACTTTGTTCATCTTCGTTGTATTCTTTCTTTCAATTTGTTCAACCTCGCAAAGGTTCTTTGGTTTTGCTAGTTTGTCAAAGAAGCAACTTAGTTTTACCTCTTCTCTTCCTCTTCCGCTTTCCCTCCGGTGCCATCCTAGATCTCGGGACGAGATCCTCTTGTAGTGGTGGAGTGTTGTAACTCCCCAAGACCAGCGCTCCAGATGCCTTCCATGGCCTCCGAGGATCTTCGTGTGATTTGTTTTGGTTGTTGCATTCATCTTTGCATATTTTGCATTGCATCATGTCATCATGTATCATATCATTAATTCTTTTGCAACTCAACTAAATAGATCATACGGATCTTTGGTCCATTTAAATTTAGGGAATTCACATGGTGAGTTCTCTTTATAACATACCCTCCCATTATTATTAGGGAGCTATAATAAATATTCCATTCTTTTGGAATTCACCATAACACACTTGCATTTTCCCCATGTCTTTTCTAGTTCAAGCTTGACTTCAAAACCTTGCCAAAAATTCTCTTCCCATTTACCGAGGTTCCTCCAAAAAGACCGAACATTTTTGGACCTTCCCAAACCTCACCCTATTCAAATCATTTGAATTTAAATCAAATGAGTTTGAATTTAATCTTTCAATCTTGGCCATTTCTATTTTCGCGGAATGAGCACATTTTTGTGAATCCGGGGAAATTATTCCCATGCGCAACTCCTTCGCTAACCCTCTCTTTCTTCTCCTCTCTCTAATTTTCTTTTCTGTTAAAGTAAATAAGATTTTTAAGAGAGAGGGAGAGATAGCAGCAGTGCCCCTTGGGCCTCACTGTTCAGCCCAGCAGCCTGGGACTCTCTTCCTACGGCCTGACCAAAAAGGCCCAAGGCCCAGCCGACGCCCTACTTAACCTAGCCCGACCGATTCCCCTGCTCGATCCCTATCTCTCCCTCGTTTCCTCCTTCCGCCGCTTCATGCATCGCATCATACACCAGGGAGAGAGCAGCGCTGCCCCTCGTCCCCGACCCCCTCTGCCTCCTTCCTCTTCTGCCGCGCCAAGTCCCTCCTTCTCCTTCCCGAGGCTATCACCGGCGCCCCAAGTTCCCCACCTCCTCGACCCCATCTCTCCCTCTCAACCAGGCCTGCCGCCGCCATCGCGAACATCGCGGCCCCGCGCCCTCATGCTCTGGCGACCGTCGCCGCTCCGTGCACCCCGGCCATCCTCCTGCGCCCCTCGACTCCTTCCTCCGTATCATTGCCTCGACCTCGAGCTCCTCTGTCAGCGTCGCGGATCTCCGCTTCCTCTTCCTCGCGTGGCATGGCTCCCTGCCGCGTGCCTGGTTGCTCGCCCACAAACCCCCTCCCCGCGTGCCCCTGCTCCGTTCGCCTCCTCGCTGCTGGCTCCGCCTACGCTGGAGCACGCGAGCAGCAGCAGCCTAAGTCGCACCCTGCCTGCACCGCGCCATGGCCGACCAGAGACCAAGCGCCCTACTCCTCCTGGACCTTGTCAGGTCCACCCCGCTCCGGCCACGACACCGGCAAGACCACTTCTGCATCTGTACACCGCGTTGTTGCTCGGGGCATGTCAAGACCATCTCCGTGGATTTACGCCAAGTACCCCTACCGTCAAGTACCTCTTCGCAATACCAAGTACCTCTCCGAACGAACATGAATGACTGCCGTCGCAAGAACGGGACCGGAAAGTCCGAAGACCCCAAGTACCACGACACCGATGACATGAATATCTACGGAATGTGTACGACTACACAGCATTGCGCCAAGTACCCTGATGGCCAGAGCCCTCAGATCCGTCAAGTTTGTCTATGTACCGAGAACAACTACCGTCTTCGAAGAACCGTGTAATGGAACCGTCAAGTGCGACTATGACTCATGTACGACTACGCGGAATTCCTCGGACGCCAAGTTCAACGATGCATCAAGTTCCTTGCCGTGACCCCGAACATCTACAGAAACTCGTGCTATGATAAACATGTACCACTACCATCGTCGAGATCACGAGAACCTCTACCGTCGACCCTAGAGCATGCGAGAATGACTACTTCCACTACGAACGTCCCGAGAACGTCTACTTCCCCTACACCGCATCAAACTTGAACCCCTCTGATAATGCACGCTTTGAAGGTATAACCCCGAGACGACCGCCCGTGAACGAATGCATGTGTGATATATGAGATGCTCATGCTTGCTCCATGCTTGAATTGTCGGTGCACATTGCCCCTCTTTTGCTTTGTCACCGTCGTCGACCCGAGGGAACCCGGTAACCGGGATCAGCCCACCATCTTTTGCATGCTCCCGCCACACTTTCTTTTGCACCGACGTCTCAATGAGTTGTCGGAACCGGAACGTTGCCATGGTACCTTTTCGCTATCATCGCCGTGGCACCCCTTTTGTTTCCGCCACGATGACAAATGCCTCATATCTTATCATGCCAACATTTTCATAAATATTGCATAAAACTTGCACATGTCATTCGCATCATGATAATAACATTTAAATGTTTAAAATTGTTGTTGCACCAAATTGATAAATGCACATGAGGTTTTACCGGAATTGTTGCTTGTTGTTCCGGCCTCATTTAGACTTGCCTAAATGTTAAGTTTACTTATGCTCCACCTCTTGACATGTTAAGAACATTTAATATAGTTGGGTACATAAACGAGAGAGAACTAAATAATTGACGTGGTGTTTCGTCAATATGCAACGGAATTGCATATTGAGATCCACTTAATTTGTAGTATTGTTTGTGCACTTTGCCATGCCATGCCTAATTAAACCAGACATGCATCATACTTGGTTGTGCATCATGCCATGTTTATGTGGTGGTTGTTCACTATGTTGTTTGCTTCTTTCGGGTGTTGCTTCTTCGGGTTAGTTCCGTTAACGTCGCGTTTGTGAGGATTCGTTCGACTACGTTTGCTTGTCTTCTTCATGGACTCGTTCTTCTTCCTTGCGGGATCTCAGGCAAGATGACCACACCCTCGAAATCACTTCTATCTTTGCTTGCTAGTTTCTCGCTCTTTTGCTATGCCGCGATACCTACCACTTGCTATATCATGCCTCCCATTTTTCCATGACAAGCCTCTACCCCACCTTTCCTAGCAAACCATTGTTTGGCTATGTTACCTCTTTTCCTCAGCCCCTCTTATAGCGTTGCTAGTTGCAGGTGAAATTGAAGTTTGTTCCATGTTGGAACATGGATATGTTGGGATATCACAATATCTCTTATTTAATTAATGCATCTATATACTTGGTAAAGTATGGAAAGCTTGGCCATATGCCTGGTGTTTTGTTCCACTCTTGCCACCCTAGTTTCCGTCATACCGGTGTTATGTTCCTTGATTTTGCATTCCTTACGCGGTTGGGGGAATGGAACCCCCTTGAAAGTTCACTTTGAATAAAACTCCTCCAGCAAGGCCCAACCTTGGTTTTACCATTTGCCACCTAAGCCTTTTTCCCTCGGGTTTCCGGAGCCTGAGGTTCATCTTTATTTTAAACCCCGGGCCAGTGCTCCTCTGAGCGTTGGTCCAACTTGTGAGCAGCCGGTGGCCACCAGGGGCAACTCTGAGTTGGTTTACCGGAATCTTGGACAATCCGATGTGCCCTGAGAACGGGATATGTGCAGCTCCTATCGGGATTTGTCGGCACATTCGGGCGGCTTTGCTGGTCTTGTTTTACCATTGTCGAAATGTCTTGTAACCGGGATTCCGAGTCTGATCGGGTCGTCCTGGGAGAAGGAATATCCTTCGTTGACCGTGAGAGCTTGTGATGGGATAAGTTGGGATACCCTGCAGGGTTTTGAACTTTCGAAAGCCGCGCCCGCGGTTATGGGCAGATGGGAATTTGTTAATATCCGGTTGTAGAAAACTTGACACTTAACTTAATTAAAATGCAGCAACCACGTGTGTAGCCGTGATGGTCTCTTCTCGGAGGAGTCCGGGAAGTGAACACAGTTCTTGTGTTATGCTTGAACGTAAGTAGTTTCAGGATCACTTCTTGATCACTTCTAGCTTCACGACCGTTGCATTGCTTCTCTTCTTGCCCTTATTTGCGTATGTTAGCCACCATATATGCTAGTGTTTGCTGCAGCTCCACCTCACTACCCTTTCCTACCCATACGCTTAAATAGTCTTGATCTCGCAGGTGTGAGATTGCTGAGTCCTCGTGACTCACAGATACTCCCAAAACAGTTGCAGGTGCCGACGATACCAGTGAAGGTGATGCAACCGAGCTCAAGTGGGAGCTCAATGAAGATCATGTTTGTTGTGTTGTTTTCTTTTCCGGATAATGAGAAGAGGAGCCCGGTTGGGGCGATCGGGGACCTAGCAATAGGGGTGGTCTTTCTTTATTTTGGTTCCGTAGTCGGACCTTGATTGTATTCTGGATGATGTATGATATTCATGTATTGTGTGAAGTGATGATTGTAAGTCAACTCTTTGTCCCTTTCTTATTCCATACATGGGATGAGTAAAGATTACCCCTCTTGCGACATGCCTATTATGCGGTTATGCCTCTAAGTCGTGCTCCGACACGTGGGAGATATAGCCGCATCGTGGGTGTTACAATAGGTTAGTCACAAAAATCATATAAAACAACATATAAATGCATATAAAACATCCAAGATGGATATAATAGCATGGAACAATAAAACATTATAGATACGTTGGAGACGTATCATGGTACTTCATATCTCCTCAATTTTTGATCTCAACGAGAAAATAGATTGTAACTTGGTTACTGTACTTTCTTTTCAGCTATTAGAATTTAGTTCTTAGTTCGAAGCAAACAAAGGATGCTAAATAGCATTTCTCAGGTTTGCAGCTTTAAATCTGCCATGGCACAGTCATAATAGGGTTTAATTGATCATGCTTAGGGTTTAATTGATCATGTTGGTTCCATGGTGGTTTATTTAATAGAAATCAGAGGGGAAACCCTCGTTTGCTCAAAAAAATGCTTAGGGTTTCCCCCTTTTATGATCACTATACAATCAACATACGTGCTTCTTGTCATAATAGCACTGCTCCACCCATCAAGCTAAACAAGCTTAGTTGTTCAAATACGAATATGATATTATTAAAACAGAGTCATTTAATTGGTCAGCTAAATGTTCCTTATTTAGTTTCAAAAATGCATGTACGCTGCTCGGCTGTGTATCTCTACAGGATGCCCATGGTGGGCCGCAGCCAACCCTGGGATTTTCGGTTGGCCGAGGCCCTGATTCCCCTTTGTTCTGTTGTGCTTCTGATCTCTACTCGCCCCC
Source organism: Triticum aestivum (assembly GCF_018294505.1). Taxonomy (NCBI): domain Eukaryota; kingdom Viridiplantae; phylum Streptophyta; class Magnoliopsida; order Poales; family Poaceae; genus Triticum; species Triticum aestivum. Next base: position 381,243,972 of record NC_057806.1, on the reverse strand, counting down.
AGCCGCCTGCCTCGCCAGTGACTTGCCATCCTCGGACGACATGTCTCTAGGAGGAGATGCCAGACTAACAGGAGGTCAAGAGCTGCTCACCCAACAGCGTCACCGCTGCCCGGACGCGCTATCGTGCCTACCTTCCCAGTCCGTTCAGGGCTCAGGCGTGCAGCAAACACTAAGCCAACCCAATTTATCTTGAGATACATCCTCAACACTCAGTAGCTACTCCTCATCACCCATTTCTAGTGGATTCATTACTCATTAGGCAGGACTGTCATTAGGGTTTGTTGAGTACTGAGTGCTACCTACACTTAATGGTTCAGATATATTTCAGTAATCTTTTGGACCTGTAAAGTTCACAGGTTTTCAAAATCCCGGCCCTAGGAACAGACACTAGTCATTTTGGATTGTTGGTCGTAGTGACATTGACCCAGATTACTACTGCATTCCAGGTTTGTTGACAATTTTATTTATCTTTCTTACTCATTTGATATGATATCCAATTATTCACGTCAATTAGTTGCAAACAATAAGTGCTAGACGAACTTCTTGATTCAGATTTTGGACGGTCACTTACCGCAGTTACAATTCTGCATACTTGTCCTAGTAAGCTCACAAGTAATGATTGATTCACTACATCTGTGCTTGCCTTGTCATATTTTTTGTCAATATTCTTTTAGGGTGAACCACCCTGTTTCAAAATACTGGAACCAGAGACATGAGTGAATAGTATTTCTCTATGTGATCCCTTCCATCATGTGTGGGCAACAAACACTGCATTGTATAGAAAGGAAGTGTCATTTCCACCTTTTACATAGACTACGATCTTTTATATGCAATACAATTTGCCTACTTGCTTTGTTTCGCACTACCAGCACTCCACCCTTGAAGTTAAACATTATGCCACTCATAATTCCTTAGTTTATTTGTTCAAATATGAATTTGATATGATTCTAATGTTCCTACTTTAGGTTTGAAATGTGTGTCTGCCTGTTATAGAGACCTAAGAGGTTTGTATTTCTGTGTGTGGTCTGGTCAGCACGGTTGGGGGTTGAACTTTGCATACGCAGGGGTTTATAGGGAGACACTCTTCGAGTTGAATCCGTAATGCTTTCCATAGATAATCCGACTACTTTTTATGTTTTCATGAATCTCAGATACTGAACAACATCATAATGATTATGAGTGTCGGGGGTTGGGTGCGACATATGCCAATGGATGGCTTATCATGGTGGGGGCGAGTAGAACGTCGGCGGTGCCTCGAAACGGGATGAGGCGTAGACACAAATGCCGGCGGACTTTACCCAGGTTCGGGGCTCTCCTAGGAGATAATACCCCTAGTCCTGCTCTGCGGGGTCTCCGCATGATCACTAAGGCGAAAGTGAGTACAATGGTGCTCCTCGAGCTATATCTGTGGACAGGAGGAGGCTAGGCCAGCCCTCTCCCTTCTCTAAGGTCGGATCTAGTTCTAATGGATCGGAACCCTTTGCATGGGTGCCCGGGGGGTTTATATAGGCCCACCCCCAGGGGTACAATAGTAAACCGACTGGGCGCAGGGCCCAGCCATCAGTCGCTTCGCCTGCCGGCTTCTCCGCCGAGTGCTGGGGCCCGCCGGCTGGTGGGCCCCGCCGACTGGTCTGGTACGGAGCCGATAGGCCGTACCCGCTGCTTGCGGGTATTGCCGGCTGCCGATTACTGTAGCCGCGCTTCTAATGACGCAGACTTGGTCATGGGGTCGTGGCTACAGCCCTGCTATCTGGCGGGCGATTACTGTAGCCACTCCCCGTCTCGTCTGGTTAATGGCGCATGGGACCCGTGGGAGGGGCAGGCCAACTACCAGGGGTCGTCTCCCTTCGGGTCCGACTGGTGGTGCTCTTGCCGTCTTCTGGACTCTCGCTGACCGGTAGGGCCCATCATCCGTGGTCCGTACCGACAGGCCGTCATGGGTGCAGGACTCTGCCCACTGTTGCTGTTGTCAGGGATGGCACGACAACAGTGCCTCGCCGGACGGAGATCTCCACTGGTGCGGCGCACTGTGGCCTAGCCATCCCATGAAAAGGGGAGGGAGTGGGCTTTACTGTTGTCACTCCCGTCCCATCCCCCCTTATGAGGGCATGGGCTTTGTTGGTGTCATGGGCCGACTCCCCATGGACGGCTTCTCTGGGAGCCTCCAGGCGGGAGTCGGCCCATCTTGACCTCGCCTCCAGGACTCAGCCGCATGCGGGCAGTCGGCTGTTCCTTTAGCCGGCCTCTGGAAGGCGGCTCTCCATCCTGGTGTCTTGAGGGGCGCAGTCAGCCCCGATGTCTTGAAAGTTTCTGGGCCTCGGGTTAGCCTACCCGTGGCCCATTACTCCGACAGTAGTCCCCGAAGCTGGTGAGGCGCCGCGGACGATCAACCGAGGAGCCTCAGCAGTTTCTTTCTCCGAATGCTTGAGGTGAGACATCGTTTGACTTCTGCTGGGCCGACTGGTGCGAGTCGGAGTCGCCTGAATTTGACTTGCCAAAAATGCTTTCGAATCCCCTGGCGGGTACTCAGTAGCGTGTGACCTAAGCTTCCTGACCGCCACCCACTCTGTGCCCGCCATGTGGCAACCAGTGGTCGGGCCAGCCCGCCTACCCATCCGCGAGATGGGACATGTCTGCAGGCGGGGCCCGCCACTACCACGCCTCGCCACGCGAGTGGGTCTGCTACGGCCGTGGGGGGCGGTTGAGGTTCCCATGGAATTACCGCGCGCAGTAACTTTGTGCGATAAACGTGGGGGCATGGAGTAGTGGGCGCGGTAAATCCCACAACTGCCCCCTCGGCTTCGTAGCCCACTGGGCTATAAGTAGGGGGAGGAGGGGACACGGCGGAGCATGCGCGTCCCACCTCCCTACTGATTCTTCTTCTTCCTCTCTCTCTCCGCCGCACCTCAAGCTACGTCGAGCGCTGCGGCAGTCTACTCACAATGAGCTCTTCCTCCGCCGTCACGCCCCCTATGGCGCATTCCGGCACTTGGGATGGTTCGGAGGTCCACGACGACCACGTTGATTTCCTCCACAAGATGCGTCGGTTGCCCGGTGAGGACCTCGTTCGGGTTCGTCTCGCACGGAGGAGGGAGATCTCGCCGGCGCCGCAGGAGGGCGAGCGGGTCGTCTTCCGCTCGCACTGCTTGCGCGGCCTGGGCCTGACGGCGAGCAACTTCTTCCGCTCCTTCCTTGAGTTCTACGGACTCCAGCCTCACCACCTCACCCCCAACATGGTGGTGTTGCTATCCGCCTTCGTCACCCTGTGCGAGGGCTTCATCGACGTTCTCTCCACCATGGAGCTCTGGGGGGAGTTCTTCTACTCCAAGCTCGGCACCCAAGCCGCGGGCGTGCCAGCTCAGTGTGGCACGTTCATCACCGTGTGGAGGTCGGGGGCCGACAACCCGTTTCCCTCCATCAAGCTGATCAAGTCGGTGAAGATGTGGCAGCGGTCGTACTTATACGTGAAGAACGTCTCTGCGGAGGGCAACTGGATCAACCTGCCGGCCTACGTAGCCGGCCCGCCGGCTGGGAGGCAGCCCAACTGTCGCACCGAGCCCAGACGTTGACGCCTGCGGGAGCCGGCGCCGTTGCACGGCTTCGAGTACTAGCGCAGTCGGAGGGCCTGTCCGGGCCGGACTTGCTGGCCGCCTTCGTGGCGCATCGAGTGCTGCCCCTCCAAAGTTGCCCCCACATGATCTGCCAGATGAGCGGGCACCGAGACCCGAGCCGAATGTGCACCAAGGAGATGCCTCACGAGGAGGTAGCCTACATGGTGAACTACCTTGCGAGCCGCGACCTCAACGAAGAGTGGCAGTTCGGCAAGGAGCCGTATTCACGTGCCACCCCTCTGCCTCTGGTGAGTCGTTTTTTCTTTCTCTCTGACTTCTTTGTTGTCGAGTCCATCTTGCTTGTTCTGACCAGTCGGCTTTGGTCAGAACCCCCTCCTCCAGCCAGCAACCGGCACCATGGGGCCGGACCGCGAGTTCCTCCCCGACCGGGCGGAGAGCGATATTGATGACCCCGACTTGGGGGCAGCAGCCCTGGAGGACGACGCCGAGGGAGGAGGTGGCGCAGCGGGCGGCCCGAGACTTCGGGCCAGCCTCGAGGACTGGCCGGACGATGATGAAGAGGTCGCCCCACGCCACCAGCCAGGAGTCGACCAGCCGGGCGCAAGCTCGTCTGCCGCGCCAGATGCCCAAGGCGGGGGCAAGAAGTGCAGGGTTGGGACGAGCCTGTTTGGCAGCCGACCGAAGAAGCCCAAGGGCTCAGCCGCGGCGACCAAGCGGGACGAGGCAGCCGCGAAGGCCAACCGCTTCCGCAAGGTGGTGAAACACTGCACCTTATTTCAGCGTGAGTACCACCTCCCTTCATACCTTCATATTTCATTATTGAGTTTGTCTGAAATTTCTTTACTTTGTTTTCCGGCTTTAGGGCCCCTCTCTCTCTTGAGAAGTCGGCCGCCGGCTCCATCGTGAAGTCGGCGGAGACCTCCTCCACCACCCGGCGGGTTGACCCCACCGCTGACCTCCGGGAGGCGATGGAGTGGAACGCGCGGGAAGCACGTGAGGAGCGGGAAGCCGCCCGTCTGAAGAAGGCGGAAGCTGACAAGGCGGAGGCTGCCGCCCTAAAGAAGCTGGTAGAGGCCGAGGCCGCCGATGCGGGGAAGAGGCGTGCAGAGGATGCTGCACACCGCCAGTCGGCAGTGTTTGTCATCCTCTTGAACTCCGCACCGCCGCCACTGGAGTTCTCGGTGCAAACTGGGGAAGCCGGCGACGAGAACCCGGTGGAGAGGGATGCCGATGTCACTACTACGCCGGAGGTTGTCGTGCCGCCACCGCCACCCTTCGGAGGCGCGCCAGGCGGCAACCGGCGGACCCGCCAGTGCCGCCAACCGGAGGCGCGACGGTGACGCGCCTGGCCCTCGAGGTCAGTACGACAACGTGCCGCCATCTCACGAAGGCGGCCTCAGCGCCGCGTCCTCTGGAGACCGGCGTTGCGAGCTCCTCGATCCCGGACACCGAGGTGTCGAGCGCCGCGCCCACCGGGTGGGTGCGGGGAGGCGGGATAGGCCCGGTGAACTGGGCGCTCTTGGACGTCCAAGCCAAGCTCCGGGCCGAGGGCGACGCCATCAAGGAGTGCACCAAGGCATACCTGGCATCATGAACGGCCATCCGGGTACGCATTCTCTCTTTGCTTTGCTTCCTTGTTTTTTCTTTGTGGGGGCGCGCTAGCGCACCCACTGGGTGTAGTGCTCGAGTTTCGGGCTAGCTGCTGAGCAGGCGGCTCGGAACTCTAATCGGCGAGTTCCAAGTACCAACGCTTTTTTCTAAAATTTTGATGCAGGATTACCACAATCTTTGCGTGACCTCCTTCAACGCCAATGTTGAGGAGCTGGCCAAGTGGACCACCGACTTGTCGGATAGCCGGGGTGAGTTTTCTTCTTTCTCTACGGGGGTGCGCTGGCGCACCCACGGGTTGTAGTCCCTGAGATTCGGGCGGACTGCTGAGCAGTCGGGCCGGATCTCCCCGGTGACCTTTCTTCTTTGCTGACGACTGACATCCCTCCCCCCTTTTTCAGAGGCCAACGCCGCCCTTCAGCAGCATCTGTGTGAAGTCAAAACCGCGCTGCGCGTCAGGGAGGAGGAGTGCGGCCGGCTGACAGAGGAGCGCGACCGGCTGGCTACACAGCTGGTGGAGCAGAAGGAGCTGCTCTAGAGGGCCCAGAAGGAAGCAGAGGACAAGGAGACCGCACTTCTCGCTGAATTTGCGTCCAAGCGCTCCTCCTGGACCGACAAGGAGGCGACGCTGGTCTCTGGCTTCCAAGCAATCGAAGATCTTGTCGATGGTGAGCTTCCACTCGTTTCCTTTTCCGGGCTGCCGACTGCTAGTTGAGTCGGCCTTAAATTTTTAACTTTGTTTCTTTGCTCTTCTTCCTTAGCAGACTTCTTCCCCGGCCATTCTGATGCCGCCAATCAAGCCATCGAGGCTGACCGTGGAGCTTGGAGGGCGGACGGCGCACAGGTCGCCGCCGACGGCCCCCGAACTCGTAACGAGCAGATTCTAAGCATCGAGGCCCGTCTTCGGTCAGCCCACCGGATGCTACGCCGGCTTCAACGTTGTCACACCCTAGCTAGTCATGCATTAGAATGTGTGCATCATGTTTAAAATTCCATTTAACTTGAAATGGGGATCTGTGAAACCCTCAGAATCATTTTGAAAATGATCCAAATAAAAATTTCTCCAAAAGGGTCCAAGAAAATGCTCATGTTGCTCCCTGAAAATATTGGACAGAGATAAAAATCAAACCAATATTTTTAGTGGCTCATGGACATTTATTTTGGGCATTTGGAATTAATGCATAAATATTTGCTTTGGAAATATATTTCTATATATATTAATATATGTCCAAATATTATGCCAATTATAAAGGAGCTCTGGAATAATATATCTAGCCCCTGCAAAAATTGGCATAAGTTAAATAAATGATTTAATATATTATTTAAATCAAAACAAATGTCAGAAATTAGAAAACAGAAAAAAAATAAAAGGGAGAAGCTTACCTGGGCTCCTCCCTGTGCAGCCCAGCCAGCTGGCCGGCCCAGCCAGCAGGCGGCCCAGCCCGCCTCCCTCCTCTGTCGTCTTCGTCCCGACAGAGGGAGGGGAGTGTGGCCGGCGCGCGCGCGCGCCACCGCGCCACGCCACCTCTCTCCCTGCTTGCCTGCCCTCCCCTCCTCGCTCGATGCCCCGGACGACGCCACGCCTTCCCCCCTGCTCTCTCTCACTCTCCCCCGGCTCTCCCCTCCTCTCCCTCGCTCTCTCTCTCACACGGCCGAACACTACCGTCGCCGCCGTTCGCCATAGCAGCCATCTCCGGCCACCCCTCGCTCCCCCGACTAGCTCAGGAGCTCCGCCACAACCTCCTCTTCCTCCCCACCGCTCCACGGGCCTCCGGAAGCCCTGCATCGCCGCCACGTCGCCGTTCCCCTCTTCGGGCTCCGATCATCGTCGCCGTCGAATTCGTCGACTCCAGCGCGTCCCCGAGCCCGCTAACCACCTCTGCAGCTCCGCGGTGAGCCCCGGATCGTTTCCCCCTTCTCCCCTGGTCTCTCCCGACCTCTAGGCCCTAGCCCCACTTTGGCCGAGAGCTCCACGCCGCCGGCGATGTCGCCGTCGTGGCCACGGTCACCGTAGCACCCAACCGAGCACACTATCGTGCTCCACACCTCACTAGGATCACGCAGCACACACTAACGCCTCCCCAAACCCCCTGCAACATCGATCCCGACCGCACCCGAACTCCGGCGGCCGCAGCCGAGCTCGCCGCCGTCGACTCCGGCCACCCCAGGCCCAGCCACGGCCACCGTTCGACGCGCGGGAGCAAGAGCTTTCCAACGAGCCCAAGCACGGCCTCGCCCGTGCCTTGTAGCGTGATCCCGCGACGCGCCGCCGTCTCGGACCTCGCCGGCGTCACGTCGCCGGTGGGTTTGACCCACCTTGACCACGGCAGGACCCCCCCTGAGTCCCTGACAGGTGGGCCCAGCCCTGTAGCTAATTAGGATTAGCGCTAACCACTGTTAGTTAACCCCTGACACTGACCAGTGGGCCCCAGCGCCACTAATTAGTAATTAGAATTAATTCAACCCTGTTTAACCCCCTGTCACTGACGTGTGGGCCCCACACGTCAGGTTTGACCTCAGCCAGCCGCAGTTGACCACTGACGTCATGATGACGTCATGCTGGCGCAATAACTATAATTTCTGGATTTAATTTAAATCAGGAAATTCCAGAATATTAATTAAACTTCAAAAATTCATAACTTTTATTCTGTAACTCCAAATTGGACAAATTATATATGAAAAATGATCAGAAAAATCCAATCTACCCATCTGTACTATTTTCATGCATGATCAAACAAGTTAAATTGATGTTTTAAGCAGAACAAGGAAAAGCACTTTAAAAGGCCATATTTGAATTTGAAATTTGAATCCTTGATTCAAATTTGTTCAAACCCTTCTGGTTTTAGTTGCATTAGCCCAATACACTCATTTTGCCATGTCTCATGCATGCATCATATTGTTGCATACTGTTTGGTAATGTTTGTGTATCGGTGCTCTCTGCGGCAGGTTCTGTCCCCGAGGAGTACCGTGATTACCCTAACGAAGAACCGTATCAGTGCATCGAACCATCAGGCAAGCAACCAACCATTTGATCATATCGATACAATCCCATGTTCTCGCTCCTGCTCTCTTTTACTGCATTAAGACAACGCGATTCAAACTGCTGTGTGCTACGGTAGTTGAACCCATTTCCGCTGCATGACCTGTCATTGCCACAGTAACTAGATGAAACCCACTAGCATGTGTAGGAGTTGATTGAGCCATATGTATGTGTTGTTCCTACCTTGCTATGCCTGCTATGCTTAGAGTCGTGTCAGGTCTGGTTCATCGGGGTGATGGGCTAGAGTGAAATGATTATGTCGGTAATGAGACTGGTGTGGTGAACACGATTTGGTAAAGGTATCGATGAGAGGCCATGTAGGAGTACATGGTGGGTTGTTTCATTGAAGCCGACCTTAAGCACTGAGATCTGTATGCGTGATTTAAGATACAGCTACTACCATGCATTGGGCCCTGAAATATGACCCCGCTCGACTTCTTATTCACCCTAGCTCTCTGTCCAGGAGTTGCAAGTAGTTTCTGGTGTTTGTAGCCTACTGGAGGCCGTGGACAGCGCTGACCGTAGGGGTGGGCTGTGATGCGGTAGGTACGTGGCCGGGTGTACCGAATACCCGTTAGGTATCTCGGGAACCCTGTTCACATCGTTCGGGGCCGTATGGGAAACCTCGGCCGGACTCCCTGCGGATGGAACCTGAATAGGCGATAAACCTGGACTAGAGGCTTAAGTGTTTAGGTAGGTCGTGGTCTACACCCACGTCGGCTTTCGCTTGAAGTCTGCCGAGCACATGTCGTGTGCAGACGCTAAGTGGTGGAAACATGTATGAAGAAGTACACCCCTGCAGGGTTATCATAATCTATTCGAATAGCCGCGTCCGCGGTAAAGGACTACTTGGTTGCCTATACAGTTCATAGACAAGTAAATGGAAACTGTTAAAAGCCTCAAGATAAGTGTGAGTGCCGAGGATGGCTCTTCCGTAGGAAGACGGAGGTGGATCCTCGGTAGTGTATTGAAGTGGTGAGTAGTGGACTCGTGTGCGCAAAACCATTTCAAGTTGGAGTATCGTAGGATAGTCTAGCCAAGAGTCAAAGCTGGCTTGCTGCAATAACTCCACCAACCCTTCTTGATACTAAGCATGTATGTAGGATCTGATGTAAGTCTTGCTGAGTACCTTTGTACTCATGTTGCTATAATCTACATTTTTACAGAAGACGCTGCAACCCCTTCTGATGGGTTCTATGTAGACGTTGACATCAACGAGTAGGCTAAAGACCCAGGTGGTGACCCTGAGCTTGTGAAGGACCACGTAGTATAGTTAGGCTTTCCAAGCCTCTTTTATTTTACTAGTTGTCTGTACTCAGACAAGTTACTTCCGCTGCTGGTTTGTATGACTGTATGACTTGTATGTTGGGTTGTGAGACCCGTACCTTTGTGTATGTTATGTATGGCTCCCTGAGCCTTAAATAAAGTACTTGTGTCGTAGAGTCATGTTGTGATGCTTCGTTGTATTTGCACATATCGAGCATATTGTGTGTATGATTGAAATGCTTGGTATGTGTGGGATCTGACTATCTAGTTGTTTATCTTTAGTAGCCTCTCTTACCGGGAAATGTCTCCTAGTGTTACCGCTGAGCCATGGTAGCTTGCTACTGCTCTGGAACACTTAGGCTGGCCGGCATGTGTCCTTCTTCGTTCCTGTGTCTGTCCCTTCTGGGAAATGTCACGCTTTGAGTACCGGAGTCCTGTTAGCCCGCTACAGCCCGGTTTACCGGAGTCCTGCTAGCCCAGTGCTACAGCCCGGACCCACTTGCTGATGACCGACACGTTCGAAGCTGGGTCATGGATGCCTGTCCCTGTAAGTCTGTGCCACTTTGGGTTTACGACTAGTCATGTCAGCCCGGGCTCTTTATCATATGGATGCTAGCGACACTATCATATACATGAGCCAAAAGGCGCAAACGGTCCCGGGCAAAGGTAAGGCGACACCCGTGGGGATACCGTGCGTGAGGCCGCAAAGTGATATGAGGTGTTATCGGCTAGATCGATGTGACATCGAGTCGGGGTCCTGACAAACGTGTCGGCGCCCAGGCGATTGCCGCCCTGTGGCCGGACATGCAGGCGCCACGCACCCCCAGTCGGACTGCCGACTGGTTGGAGGTGGCAGCCGGCCGTCTTGAGGCTTGGAAGGGTTCTGCAGCCCGGGCTGGAGCCCGCCGGGCCTTGGAATTCGCCAAGGCGTGGTATCCTGGGCTGAGTTTAGCCCAGTTAGCCACGTTCCGGCTGGAAGCTCAGGCGGAGCTGGCAACGGTGGAGGACGATCTCGTCAGGCGCACCACATCGATTGCTGAGTACACCGACACCAGCATCTTTGTCCCAGAGCGGGCTGAGAACGGCGAGGAGGCGCCCCCGGAGTGGTTCGGGCTGAACCCGGACGATGGCGAGGACTCGGCGGAGGTGATCGACTCCAGTGGCGAAGAGGAAGGTGAGGAGGAGGAAGGAGACAAGGAGGAGGCGCCAGAGGTCGAGGCAGATGGCCAGCCCCAGCCCGACCGCGCCTCTAGCAACGAGCCGCGCTCAACTGAGCCAGCTATCGCTGGGGGTGATCAGGCGGAGAACAACCAGCCGACTGCCCCGCCAACTAGCACAATCGACCCCTCTGGTCCTCCGAGTCCGTCCGCGGATTCCTAGGCTACCACTTTATCTTTGTTTTTCCTACTTAGTAGTCTCAATGAACTTGTTATTTTGCACAATTTCACCCACTAAGTGTGGGTGTATCCTGAACTCCTATTTGATGATTCGGCCAAGGGCCTTTCTATGTAAATATTTATCCGCATTCTATCTCTTCTTGCTTATTGCTCTTTGGCTTTTTCCTTTGCTGCCTTCCCTTGGTTGCCGTTTGGCTAGTCAGACAGCCGCTCTGCGGACTGCCGCTAGATCAAATACTTGGCTTCTTTGGGAGGCAAGTACTTAGCCATTTAGAGTTTTTAGCAAGTTGATTTAGAAAACGGCGAGCCGGCTGCTCAAGAGTTGGTTGCAAAAGGCTGGAAACCGGCTTGAGCTATGTGCATGCTTTGAGTCCTTAGCCATTTTTCGTATGGACACCCATTCTACCTTACTCCTGCTTGCCAGTCAGTCGCTCTGCGATCTGCGGCTTCTAACAGGAGACGGCTTGAGTGCCACACACTACTTGTCCGGCTGTAGGAAGTCATTTCATAGCTCAAGACGGCAAGTCCCCGGGCCGACTAGTCGAACCCGGTGCCAAGCGGTAAAGAATAACATACTCATAGGCATAACTCTTTATCATATAGATAAAAGAAGGCAGTCCCCGAGATCTTCTCGAGGGGCCCGAAGTCTTCGTACTTTAATACAAAAGGTAGCGTGATACATACTGCATAAACTGTAAAATCTTTGGAGGAGATTTGCATTCCATGGCCGCTCCGTCTCTCTGCCGGAGTCGTCCCTTTTGCGCGCTCGGGGCTTCTGAGCATCGATCAGGTAGTAGGAGTCATTTCCCAACACCTTGCTGATGATGAAGGGGCCTTCCCAAGGTGCTGAGAGCTTGTGCTGGCCAGCTGTTCGCTGAATCTGCCGAAGCACAAGGTCTCCTTCTTGGAAAGATCGTGGCTTGACCTTCCGATTATAGTATCGGCGTAGGCTCTGCTGGTAGATGCTGGACCGGCTGAGTGCCAACAGCCGGCCCTCTTCCAGCAGATCGACACCGTCTTGACGTGCTTCTTCTGCTTCCTCCTTGGTGTACATGGTGACTCGAGGGGAGTCAAACTCTATGTCCGTCGGGATGACGGCTTTGGCACCGTAGACGAGGAAGAAGGGCATGAAGCCGGTTGACTTGTTTGGAGTCGTGCGCACGCTCCAGAGGATGGCTGGCAACTCATCAAGCCAGCAGCCTGCCGAGCGCTCCAGAGGCTCGACCAGCCAGGGCTTGATGCCAGACAGGATTAGGCCATTTGCTCTCTCTACTTGGCCGTTGGACTGCGGATGGGCAAAAGACGCTAAGTCCAGTCGGATGCCCTGTGTCACCCAGAAATGGGCCAAGGCACCCTTGGCAAAGTTTGTGCCGTTGTCGGTGATGATGCTGTGCGGTATGCCGTACCGAATTATGATGTCGGAGATGAAGGTCACAGCAGTCGGACCATTTAAACTCTTGATTGGCTTTGCCTCTATCCATTTGGTGAACTTGTCCACTGCAACAAGTAAATGAGTCAAACCACCTCTTGCCGTCTTGAATGGTTCGACCATGTCCAGGCCCCAAACAACAAAGGGCCAGGTAATAGGAATGGTTTTGAGTGCCGAAGCCAGCTGATGAGGCTTAGAGCAGAACTTCTGGCACCCCTTGCATTTTTGGACTAGAGACTTGGCGTCTTCAAGAGCAGTCGGCCAGAAGAAACCATGGCGGAAAGCTTTGGCGACGAGTGCTCTTGAAGCCGCGTGATGGCCACATTCGCCTTGATGGATGTCTTTGAGGATTGCCTGGCCTTGCTCTGGCTCCACACACCGCTGGTGAATAGCAGTGACGCTGCGCCTTATGAGCTCTCTATTGAGGATGGCGTATGCTGCCGCTCGGTGTTGTACTTGCCGAGCCGAGATCTCATCGGCTGGCAGCTCTTTGTTCACCATGAATTTGAGGATGGGTTGGGCCCATGAAGGTGCCGCAATTTCTGCAACCGCCAAGACTGCGACTTGGACGAGGGTGGCTGGGCCGGGAGGTGGCGGGTTGGAGTCGGCAGCCGCTTGCTGTGTCGATGAAGTCCCCGGGCAGAATGGGGTAGTCCCTAGGCCGGGCTCCGAAGTCTCCGGGCCGGGCTCCGCTATCCCCGGGCCGGGTGCGACTGCCACGATCCCTACTCCGCCTGCCAGAACACTCCCGCCATCTGCGGGGGCTCTTGAATCGGATCCAACTACTTCAGGAGGAGCCGGCACGAAGATGGAGTCTGACTCCGGTGATGGTTTGACTGACGGCTTGAGGAGGCGCTGGAGGGCGACGACGGACGGTATCGCCTGACGGGTGGAGCCGATTCGCTACAGGGCGTCTGCTTGGTCGTTGTCGTTTCTTGGTACATGGAGAAACTCGCATCCCTCGAAATACCCACTGAGTTGCTGTACGAGGAAGCGGTAGCTTGCCATGTTTGCATCCTTGGCGTCCCAATCGCCTGACGACTGCTGGACCACCAAGTCGGAGTCACCATAACACAGGATCCGGCGAATGCCGAGCTCTTTGGCTAGCCGGAGCCCGTGAATGAGTGCCTCGTACTCAGCGACGTTGTTGGAGGTGGCAAAATGGATTTGCAGCACATACTTGAGCTTGTCACCCTTGGGAGAGGTGAGGACGACGCCGGCTCCCAAGGCGGTGCGCATCTTGGAGCCGTCGAAGTGCATTCGCCAATGGGTGGAGTCGGGCGCTGGTGGTAGATACTGGGTTTCGGCCCAGTCGACAAGGAAGTCGGCCAGCGCTTGTGACTTGATGGCAGTGCGAGTTTGGTAGTAGATGGTGTAGGGGGCCAAATCTATGGCCCACTTGGCCCCTTGTCCCGAAGCGTCTCGGCTGCCGATGATCTTGGCTAGAGGAGCCGTGCAGACCACAGTGATTGGATGTTCTTGGAAGTAAGGCTTCAATTTCTTGGAGGCAAAATGCACACCGTAGCACATCTTTTGGTAGTGGGGGTAGTTTTGCTTGGAGGTCGACAGTACTTGACTCAAATAATATACCGGTCTCTGAACTGGTAGTGCTTTGCCTTCCTCCTTGCGTTCTACCACAATGACCGTGCTGACCACTCGGCTGGTGGCAGTGATGTAGAGGAGCATGGGCTCCTTTGGAGTCGGAGCCGCCAGAACAGGTGGAGTCGCCAACATCTTCTTTAGTTGGACAAATGCCTCATCCGCCTTGTGGTTCCACTCGAAAAAGTGGTCTTCTTCATGAGTTGGTATAGGGGAAGGGCCTTCTCACCCAGCCGACTGATGAATCGGCTGACGGACGCCAAACAGCCGGTGAATTTTTGTACGTCTAGTAGTCGGCTGGGTACCTCCATCCTTTCAATTGCCTTGCTCTTCATAGGGTTGCATTCTATGCCGTGTTCGGAGACCAGGAAACCAAGGAGCTGGACGGCTGGTACTCCGAAGATGCATTTCTCCGGGTTGAGCTTGATCCGAAATCAGCGCAAGTTGTCGAAGGTCTCCTTGAGGTCTTCCAGCAGTGTTCCATGCTTCTCCGTCTTTACCACCACATCATCCATGTAGACGTGAGCATTTCTGCCGAGCTGCTTGAGGAGACACTTCTGCATGCATCGTTGGAAGGTGGCGCCGGTGTTCCTCAAGCCGAACGTCATGGTTAGGTAGCAGAAAGCTCCAAATGGCATGATGAAGGCAGTCTTCAGCCTGTCGGCTGGGTTTAACTTGATCTGGTGATACCCTGAATATGCATCCAAGAAACTCAACAGCTCGCATCCGACTGTGGAGTCTATCACTTGGTCGATCCTTGGCAAGGCGAACGGGTCCTTGGGCCATGCTTTGTTCAGGCTGGTGTAGTCAATACACATTCGCCACTGCTTGTTCTTCTTCAGTACCAAGACCGAGTTGGCCAGCCATTCTATGAAGAATACTTCCATGATGAAGCCGGCTGCGAGCAACCGGGCTATCTCTTCTCCAACAACTCTCCTCTTCTCTTCTGACAAGCGGCATAAAGGCTATCTGACTGGTTTGGCATCAGATCAGACGTGTAATTTGTGCTCGGTGAATTCCGTCGGGACACCTGGCATGTCCTTGGGGGACCATGCGAAGATGTCTCGATTCTCACAGAGGAAATCGACAAGCTCGCCTTCCTATTTGCTGTCGAGGTTGGCGCCTATGACAACGTACCTCTCTGGGTGCTCCGGGTCCAAAGGTATCTTCTTTGTTTCCTTGGCCGGCTTGAACGAGCCCTTAGTTTCCGACCCTTCGGGATCAAGCGACATCTCTGGCTGCTTGCTTGCCATCACCACAACTCGATCTAGCAGCCGCTTCTCAGCTACAATCACAAGGGACTCGGCCAGCTGACTGCTCTCTGATGCACAGGCGGACGACATCTTGTAGTCGCCAGTTATAGTTAGAATCCCCTTGGAACTCGGCATCTTCATGTTGAGGTAGGCATAGTGGGGGACGGCCATGAACTTGGCCAGGGCTGGCCGGCCAAGCAGTGCATGGTATGGGCTCTCTAGGTCCACCACCTCGAACCATATTGACTCACGACGGAAATGATCTTTGTCTTCGAAGAGGACATCGATCAAGATCTTGCTGATTGGCGAGCAGGAAAGGCCAGGGACTATGTCGTGGAACACCGTTCGGCTGGACTGCAGTTGCCTCTGCCTGATTCCCAACTTCTCCATGGTGTCTTTGTACAAGATGTTGATGCTGCTACTGCCGTCTATCAGTATTCTGGAAAAACGAGCAGCTCGCTTGTTCGTGGCAAAGGTGGTGTCCAAAACCAAAGCATAGGAGCCGGGTCTGGGCATTACTTCGGGGTGGTCAGCCCGACTCAAGCTGATGGGCTTCTCAGAGCAGTGCATGAACTCCGGTGTGTCAGAAGCTACTGCATTAACCTCCTGCTGTTGCAGCCATCTGCTGCGTCGATCGTCGGCCACACTGGTGAACACGACATATGCTCCGTGCTCTTCTGGGTACTCGTCTTGCACTGCGCCGACTGGTCTGACCACCGGCTGCTTGGGCGGAGGGGGGAGGCGGCTGCCCAACAGGTGGGGGAGGCAAAAGGCCGTCTCCCTTTGCGATCCTGGTGAGCCAGTGGCATTTTCGAGTGGTGTGGTTGGACGGCTTCGCGCCACTGTGGAACTTGCAGGGTCCATCCAGAGTCTTCTCATATGAGAAAGCCGGCTGCCAGTTGGACTTGCCGCCGTTCTGACGTCTGAGCAGAGGCTGCCCTTCCGGCCGTTGGTCTTCAACTCTTGGCACCTGCCGACTGGTGGAAGTCGGCGGGGGGCTTTACGCTTATGGTCGTTCTGCTGTTGACGCCGACTGGTGTCTCCGGCTGGGGTTCGGGGAGCCTGAGGAGCCACTTTGCCGGTGGCGCTGACTTGAATCTTCATGGAGGAATCGACCGTGGCGTATTTGTCTGCTATGATCAGCAGCCCGTCAAGGGTTTCCGGCTCATCGCAGAGAAGCTTGTGCTTGACGAGGGTGCCCTCTCGGCATCCTGCAGTGAAGTACTCAATAGCCCGCACCTCGTGCACACCCTCGCAAGAGTTCCGGAGCTCGGCCCAGCGCGTGAGGTAGTCGCGAGTTGACTCGCTGGGGCCTTGCACGCACAAGGAGAGCTGGCGGGGTTTGGGAGGTCGCTTGTACGTGCTGGTGAAGTTGCGGACGAAGGCATCAGTGAAGTCGACCCAACTGTTGATGCTGCGGGGCCTTAAGCTGTTCAGCCACGTCCGGGCCGTGCCCTGGAGCATGAGTGGAACGTACTTCACAGCAACACGCTTGTTGCCGTTTGCTATGCTGACGGCCATGGAGTAGTCGACCAGCCAGTCCTCCGGCTTCACGGAGCCGGTGTACTTGGGTGTGTCTCTGGGGAGCATGAAACCTTTGGGGAAGGGCTCGTCTCGGATGCGGGGGCCAAAACACGGCGGACCCAACTCATCTTCTTCCTCAAGCGCCAGGGATCGGTGGAGATAGGTTGATCCGATGGCGGGCGTCGTTCTCACTGACTCCCTCTCGGCGGCCAAGGTGGTCGCCGAGCGTCGGGTGATTGACAGGCAGCAGGGAGACTCGCCTTTCCCTCCAAGGGGGAGGAGGCGGGCAGTCATCCTGTCGTTCCACTGTTCTTGGGCGGTCGTCTCGGTCGCGCTCTATGGTGATGCGAATCCGACTGCGGCTGGCAGCCGGCTCCTTGTCTTTTCTTCTGCGGATGCCGCCAGTGGGCATCCGAGACTTCGCGCCTTGATCTCGGCGCGGAAGCAGGTTGTCATTCCGTCGGCGCGGCGCATCAGTGTGGCAGCCGGCCTCGTTCTGCTCAGCAGCCGCGTCAAGGAGTCGCTGGACGCGCTCCGTCATCAAGCGACTCTCTTCGCCCTCGAACTTGTCCAGCTCATTCGCCGCTGCCTGGGCGGCTCGAATATTCTCCGCAGGTGTGGCGTAGACGGGGCGATTCGCCCCGAACAGATCGGCGATGGCCGCACCGCGCTGCTGGACCGTGCCAAGGCGGATAGGCCCAGCTGGAGCCGGCGTGCCGCCCACCGCACGGTCCATCTCGCACTGGTAGGCTTCTGACAGGCATCTCATGCTGGCGAGCTTTTTGGCCCCTTCGACTAGCTGAAGGCGGCGTGCCTCCAGCGTCTCGGCGTCGGCATCTTCAGGGATGGGCGCTGCCAGGTCTTGCAGCGCCGCGTGGAGCGGGTCATAGTCACCCCCGCCGGAGTGCTCGCCATGATCGATGACAAGCACTTCCATGACGGTGCTTCCCCCGCTCTCCGCGCGAGGAAGCGGCTCGTCGTAGACCACCATGTTGGTTGGGAACGTGTCAAGCGACACGGTGTCAGAGTCGACCAACATCGGATCAGTGGAGCCTACGGACTACAAGTCCCCAGCTGGCTCGCTGGCGACGTGAAGTTGATCAAGGAGGTCCGCGAGGAGGCTCTCGGGGCCGCCTATGCCCGCGTCGGATGTGGGCTCGTCGGAGAGGCGGACCTCGCCTACAAGATCGGCGAGTCAACTAGCCGCGCAGGTGATTTCAGCGCCATGCAGCTCGTCAGCATAGATTCCGTCTGGCATGCCGGCTGGCTGCGCTTGCCAGGGAGGAAAAGGGTTTCCGTCCAGAAAAGGTCTTCGGACAATGGTGCACCAGGCCCCACGGTGGGCGCCAAATGTCGGGGGTTGGGTGCGACATATGCCAATGGATGGCTTATCATGGTGGGGGCGAGTAGAACGTCGCGGGTGCCTAGAAACGGGATGAGGCGTAGACACAAACACCGGCGGACTTTACCCAGGTTCAGGGCTCTCCTAGGAGATAACACCCCTAGTCCTGCTCTGCGGGGTCTCCGCATGATCACTAAGGCGAAAGTGAGTACAATGGTGCTCCTCGAGCTGTATCTGTGGACAGGAGGAGGCTAGGCCAGCCCTCTCCCTTCTCTAAGGTCGGGTCTAGTTCTAATGGATCGGAACCCTTTGCATGGGTGCCCTGGGGGGTTTCTATAGGCCCACCCCCCAGGGGTACAATAGTAAACCGACTGGGCACAGGGCCCAGCCGTCAGTATCTTCGCGTGCCGACTTCTTCGCCGACTGCTGGGGCCTGCCGGCTGGTGGGCCTCGCCGACTGGTCTGGTACGGAGCCGACAGGCTGTACCCGCCGCTTGCGGGTCTTGCCGGCTGCTGATTACTGTAGCCGCGCTTCTAATGACGCAGGCTTGGTCATGGGGTCGTGGCTACAGCCCTCCTACCTGACGTGCGATTACTGTAACCACTCCCCGTCTCGTCTGGTTAATGGCGCGTGGGACCCATGGGAGGGGCAGGCCGACTTCCAGGGGCCGGCTCCCTTCGGGTCCAACTGGTAGCGCTCTTGCCGTCTTCTGGACTCTCGCTGACCGGTAGGGCCCATCATATGTGGTCCGTACCGACAGGCCGTCGTGGGTACAGGACTCTGCCCACTGTTGCTGATGTCAGGGATGGCACGGCAACAGTGCCTCGCCGGACGGAGATCTCCATTGGTGCAGCGCACTGTGGCCTAGCCATCCCATGAAAAGGGGAGGGAGTGGGCTTTACTGTTGTCACTCCCGTCCCATCCCCCCTTATGATGGCATGGGGTTTGTTGGTGTCGTGGGCCGAATCCCCATTGCCGGCTTCTCTGGGAGCCGCCAGGCGGGAGTCGGCCCGTCTTGACCTCACGTCTAGGACTCGGCCGCATGCGGGCAGTCGGTTGTTCCTTTAGCCGGCCTCTGGAAGGCGGCTCTCCATCCTGGTGTCTTGAGGGGCGCAGTCAACCCCGATGTCTTGAAAGATTCTAGGCCTTGGGTTAGCCTACCCGCGGCCCATTACTCCAACAATGAGCTTACGCGCATGAAAAGAATAAAGTAGAACAATGCCATGGCTGTCAAACTTGTCATTAAGGTACTGAAATCAAGTCTGGATGCAATGCAAACACTCTCCACCTACATATTCATGCTCATAATATGATCACTACAAAAAAGACACATCCGTGACATTTTGGGCCGAACGAAATTTTTTCTGTCATACTTATGACACTTCTATGATGATAATTGTCACAAAACCCGGTATCATCATAGATGTGGTGGGGTCTTACTTCTATGACAAAAAATCATGACAGAAAATGGGCTTTTCGTCCTGGGCGGGCCGGAGATGCAGCCGCATGACATTCTTTGGGCCATCCATGACGGAAAAACCGTGGTAGAAGCGAGGGCGAGGAAAATATCGGGGTGTTCCCAGTTACGGTGGGTGGTCGGGGCCGAGCGATGCGCGTTTCTCTCATACACGCACACGCGTGGGTGCGAGGCGTTGGGCTCTAACTGAACCCAAGCGAGGCGTTGGGCTCTAACTGAACCCAAGCGATTGCCCTGCAGGCTACGCGTTACTGAACCTGAGCGATAGATTGATGGCTGTTAACTGAACCCGAGCGATCGATCGATGGCTACTGCTGCTAACTAAAGCCGACCGATGCTGCCTCTAGATGAACAGTGAGTGTTGCTGGGGGGTTTGGATGGACAGGACCCCGTGGTGTTGCCTCTGGATGAACAGTGGGTGTTGCTGGGGGGGTTGGATGAACAGTTCCCGGTGGGGGTGGATGAATAGGACCCCGTGCTGTTGCCCCTGGATGAACATCATCCTGATCGATCGAGCCGGTTCGGGCTGGATGAACAGGACCCCGTGGAGGGCAGGATGAGCAGGACCACCCCGTGGAGGGTTGTATGAACGGTAGACGGTGGAGGGCTAGATGAACAGTAGCCCGTGGAGGGGTGGTTGAACAGGAGCCCATGGAGAGGGCTGGTTGAATAGTAGCCGGTGGAGTAGCACGTGGTGGAGGCTGGACGAACAGGAGCCCGTGGATGAACAGTCGCAGGTGGAGGCTGGAGGAGGTCGACGGTGGATGAATAGTAGCCCGTGGAGGCTGGAGGGGGTTGACGATGGAGATGAACAGTATCCCGTGGAGTCCCGTTTTGCGGTACGCCACACTCCTCCCGATGAACAGGACCTCGGTTTCGACCGTAGCGCTCCAAGACTACGCCACACCCCTCCTGATCAACAGGACCCCCATTTCAACCGTAGGAGGTCCGTTTCCTCTGTTTTGCGGTACGTTAGACCCCTCCCGATGAACAGGATCCCGTTTCGACCGTGGTCGGTCGAACACAAGGCCGTTTCCTCCGTTCTGCGGTACGCCAGGCCTCATTTCCATCGGTTGTTCCGACCAAGCCCTCCCGATGAACACGACGACGCATTCCATTCCGACCCAGCCGGTTGGCTCCCCATGAACACGACGAGGACGCTATTTCTCCGTTCCGACCCAGCCCTGTACATGAGCCCTAGCTGTACGTATGCGCGAGTAGGCATTCGAGACCCTGCTCTTATGTATGTACGTGGCCGTATTTTCTTTCTTGCACACTGGCCGTTGTACGTACATGTACATGCTATGTGCGCACCTCTACTATGACATGTGCGCGCCTCTACATCGACCAGTATGTACGTACACGTTCGCGACCAGAATGACAACGCCACATACGCCTCGACCAGGTGGGTCCCGACTGTCAGGAACTTCCTTGCGTGCGAAGATGTAGCTGGTGGGTCCCAGCAGTCAGGTGGGCGAATCGTTTTTTTTTGCCCGGACGCACTTCCTTGCGTGCGAAGATGTAGCTAGTGGGTCCCAGCAGTTAGGGGGAAACGTTTTTTGGTGAAATACGGTGGCCCGTCCGGTGGGTCCCCGCTGTCAGGTGGAGGAATAATTATTTTGCGCGTAATAAGGAGGCACTTCCTTGCTGCGGCCGTGGACCCAGCTGCCAGCCTCTCCACTTACAGTCCATGTCCGATGGAATCCGTTCCTTGACCATGTTGACCACGCCACGCCGAGAGCACCAGGGCGGTGGGCGACGGTGAGGCCTAGGAAGGGGACGACGCAGAGCCGGGGAAGACGCGGCAGTGGAAGCCCGCGCGGAGAGGAGTATGAGGGTTCACTGGTTCGGCTACGGTGTGAGGCTGCCGTCACTGCAGGGCCTGGCCAGCGATGGGAGTAGTAGGGGGCTGTGAGGCCTCCGCGGTAGCTCAGCCGGCCACAGGAGGCAGGAGCATGCGGCATGACCGGTGCTGCTTTGGGCGGCTGGAGGAAGAAGACCAGAGGTTAAAGAAGCACTATGGCCGTTGGACGGACATCGTACGGACACTGGAGCTAGAATCATGCATATTGACTAAGTTGACAAAGCCCTCTGCCCCCGTCAACTTAGGAGGCCCACAAGTCAGCCTGCCACTATACTAGGTCCCAGCTAGCAGGGGGAGTATTCATTTTTTTGTGCGTAATAAGGAAGCACTTCCTTGCGTGGGAAGATATAGCTGGTGGGTCCGAGCTGTCAGTGCCGGTAACATTTTTTTCACGAAATACAGAGGCCCTTCTGGTGGCTCCCAGATGTCAGGCCGTGGACCCACCTGTCAGCCTCTCCACGTACAGTCCACTTTAGATGCATGTCGGTCGTTGACCATGTTGACCAGGCCGCGCCAAGAGCACCAGAGCGGTGGATGACGGCGAGGCCTAGGAAGGGAACGGCACGGAGGCAGGGAAGACTCGACAGTTGTTTCCCACGCGGAGGGGAGTACAACTGTACAAGGGTTTACTAGTTCATCTACCGTCGCCGGAGAATAACAGCAGGTGTTGGTGAGTAGAGGGATGGCTAGGCCAGCGATGGGAGTACGATGGGGCACTAAGGCCTGCGCGGCAGCACAGCTGGCCACGGGGAGGAGGGAGCAGGCAGTCCCGCCGGTGCTTGTTTGAGCGGCTGCAGCAGAAAGACCAGAGATTGAAGAAGCACGACGGCCGTTGGATGGAAATCCAACACTCATTGCTTATGCATCAACCTTTTTTAGAAAAGCCTCAAATCTTTGGAAAACAGCATACAACCCATCTGCCATTATTTCTAATAATTTACAGCCCATTTGCTAATACTTAAGGTTTTTTGGAGCCCATATTCTTTTTGTTAGCATTACAACCCATATTGTGGCCACGGTTAAAAAATTATATGAAGTTTTGCATATTTCGGTGCCATCCGAACTGTTTTTAATCCTGAAATTTCGAGTCACATTCAAAATGATTTTAAAAATAAATGTATATCAATATAAAATCCAACAAACACTACAAAAAAAATACACTTCCGTGATGATACGTGTTTGTCATAGTAGGTCGCATTTTTTGTCATGCATGTACATCCATGACAAATTTGTGATAGAATCAAGATAGTCATACCTGTGCTGTCGTAGAAGTGTTCCATGACATTACCAAAATTATCATCACGAAAGTGTCCACTTCCATGACGATAAATCGTGCATCACAGAAGTGCTTTCATCAAGGGTGACCGACACGTGGCATCCACCGTAACGGAACGCCGTTAAGCTATCGGGTCGGGTTTTGGATCCGATAACCCGTTAACAGCCCCGACCAATGGGGATTTTCCATGTGTAAAATCATCATTGGCTAGAGGAAACACGTGTCGGCTCATCGTTGGGACAGATGTCATCCACTCATTGGACAGGAGGCGCCTATGATAGGTCGACACGTGGCACGACCCAACAGTGGCCCATTCCGGTGAAAAAGGCCGGCCCAGTAAAAATTAGCAGGCCAGCCCATATAAGGCCTACTTGTGTCAGGTCCATTTAAGCCCACGGCTCATACGAGATGTGCCAATTTGGCCCATTAAAGATTTGACACCATTACAGTCCACCGTCAGTTCGAGCCCGTTAACAGCCCGCTATATATTTGGGCTCAATATCGGCCCGATGAGATTTCGGCCTGTTAACGGCCCATTTAATGGATGTGCCAATTTTCAGGGTGTACATCTTTCGGCCTTTTAGCGACCCATTTAAATGTTGGGCTAATTTCTGGCCCGGTGTGTCTTTCAGCCTGTTGACGGCCCATAAATCTGATGGGCCATTTGTAGTCGCACCTGAGTTTCGGCCATTTAGCGGCCCATTTAAGTGTTGGGCCAATTTCTGGCCCGGTGTCACTTTTAGCCTGTTGATGGCCCATAAATCAGTTGGGCCAATTGTACTCGGACATGAGTTTTGGCCTTTTAGCGACCCATTTAAGTGTTGGACCAATTCCCGGCCCTGTGTGCCTTTCGGCCTGTTAACGGACCATAAATGAGTTGGGCCATTTGTAGTCGGACCTTAGTTTTGGCCTCTTAATGGCCCATGCCCTTCATGGTCCAATACCAGCCCGATTTCTCTTTCGGCCTGCTAAAGGCCCACAACACAGTTGGGCCGTTTACAATAGGACCTGACTTTCAGCCTCTTAGCGGCCCATGCTCTTCATGGTCCAATACAAGCCCACTGTCTCTTTCGGCCTGCTAAAGGCCTACAGTATAGTTGGGCCATATGTAGCCCAAACTTAGTAACGGCCTGTTAACAGCCCGTGAAATAAATTGGCGCCACCTGTTACCCGCTTTCATGTCGGCCTGTTAACGACCCGGGAGGTAAGAGGGCCGACCATTAACTTTCGGCCTAGTAACGGCCCATTAACTTAATGGGCCCACTAAAGTTCGTTCATGTCTTTAGGCCAAATTAGATAATTTGAGCCCATTACGACGAGCAAAGGTACGACATACAGGGAATAACGTTGCACATCCAGAATATATTATAGGAAATTACATCCACTGGGCAATCAAAGATTGATGCTAGTGCAAATAAATGAGTAGAACCTAACCATCTACAACGTCACAATCTGCAACCTCAGCACAGATGACGCCCATAAGCATGTGGGCAAGTTCTTGCTGCTTTCCCACACTGTCTCTGAAAACATTGATCAGTTGTTGTGTCGCACGACTCTGCACCTCTGATTCATCCACCATTTCCATCATTGCTTCAACCATTAATTGGTTCACAAACATACATTTATTCCGTCGCATTCGAGACAGAGGATACTGAACAGATTCAGATGGCGATTTTGGCAGGCTTGTATTATTGATAGTGGAGAGTGTCTTGACCACTGCATCATAACATAAATTAGGACGGGAACCAAACAGATTAATCATGAGTTATTGCCATATTACCTGGCCTAGATTTACTGGAAAGAAACAATGGGGTTGCCTTGCTATTTTCAGAGTTTATCTTCTTATCTTCAGCAGCCTGCACAAAATTAACACACTAGCATTGCTATCATTGGCCAAGTCAGATAATAGGAAAGCAACATTGACACAACGAACGTTTGGGCAACTAGCCTACACCAAATTAACATAATATGGCACAACTATCATCAGCCAGGTAAGGTAATACGAAAGCAACATTGACACAATGAATGAATGGGCAACTAGAGAAGCACTACAATTCAGTAATGTGCGTGATATGAGATAGCACATTCATGCAGCTCAGTACGCAAAACTACCAAGCAATTTTCCTTACAAAAATCAACATTGGTGCCTTTAACATTTTTCTACAACTAATTTTAGATCAGATAAAGGTTAGATTCAGGCCAATTACCAAAATACATGCTGATGTAAAAATATAGTGATATACAACATGTACTTACATCAGCACTGGAGCACAGAGAATTCCCGCAAGATATTTTCCTCGAATACGATCCCAATGGAGGAAGTCTTGTATCGTTTAACCTTATTTTCTAAAAGAGAGACGGGTAAGAAACATGTAGAAAATATGATTAGAATGCTATAAAATTTCATGATGCGAGGATACACACACGCTTCTTAGAATGTAGTTGACATTCTTTTGCTGGACTGGAGCGGACTAGTTCTTTGGCCACTGGAATCTGCTTATTATCAGTGGGAGTTTGGTTTCTTTGTGCGGGAGCAGTATCTATGAAAAATGGAGTTGGTTTATTATCTCCTGGCGTTTGGATCTTTTGCAAAGACCTGGTTTGTAACCCTTCAGATTCTAACATAGTTGTCTTCCCCTTGCATGCCTTATATAGAAGAATGGTGATTCAGTTATAAAACATGCTACAATAGAGATGGAATAGGTACTGAAGAATAGAAAGGCATGACATATTGACATGTATTCACTCCATCTGGAAATAAATGGATGGGTCTAGGTGTATTTCAGTTCTAGATACATCTAGTTTTATTCATTTCTGCGACATTTAATCCGGATGGAGGGAGTATGATGTAAGAGCTAGGGATACGACAGGACAACACAGTAAAAAACACTGAAAAACTCACTGCAGAACCAAAGTATTCAAACCCACTGATATGAGATAGTACACTCATGCAGCTCGGGATGCAAAACTACCAGGCAGTTTTCCTTGCAAAAATCAACATTGTGGCCTTTAATCATACATTTTGCTACAACTAAATTTAGATCAGATAAAGGTTGGATTCATGCCGATTAACAAAATACATGCTGATGTAAAAATATAGTGATATACGACAGGTACTTACATCTACATTGGAGCACAGAGAATTCCTGCAAGAATCTTTCCTCATAAACGATACCATCGCAGAAAATCTTCTATCTGTTAAGCTTATTTTCTAAAAGAGAGATGGGTAAGAAACATGTAGAAAATATGATCAGCATGCTATAAAATTTCATGATGCAAGGATACGCACACGCTTCTTAGAATTGAGTTGACATATTTTTGCTGGACTGGAGCGGACTAGTTCTTTGGCCACTGGAATCTACTTATTATCAGTAGGAGTTGGGTTTCTCTGTGCTGGAGCAGTATCTATAAAAACTGGAGTTGGTTTATTATCTCCTGGCGTTTGGATCTTTTGCAAAGGCCTTGTTTGTAACCCTTCAGATTCTAACATAGTCGTCTTCCCCTTGCATGCCTTGTATAGAAGAATGGTGCTTTAATTATAAAACATGCGGCAGCAGAGAGATGGAATAGGTACTGAAGAATAGAAAGGCATGACATATTGACATGTATTCCCTCCATCGGGTCTAGGCGTATTTCAGTTCTAGATACATCCTTTTTTATCCATTTCGGCAACAGGTAATCTGGACGGAGGGAGTATGGTGTAAGAGCTAGGGATATGACAGGACAACACAACAAAAAAACACTAGTTGAATGTAAAACTATATGCTAGCGGAATACATACAAAAATAACTAAGGCTACATACACGTGTATGATTGGGAAAATAAGATGGCATTACAACAGAGCACTAGAACAACACTTCAATGTAAAAAAACATGGTATGGTAGACAGATGAAGTACATACCGATGAATAACAATGCATAAGATATTCAGAAGCATGATGTCCAAATTAAGCAGATGGCATTGTGATAGAGTAGAATGACAGTACTTGAATTTGAAAACATGTTATCATGAATGGAATAGGTACTGAAAAATAGGAAGGCATGACATATTTACATGCATGATCAACATGCTAAGCACATGGCATTGCAACAGAGTAGATACACTCCAGGACATTATATGCATGTTGTACCCATATCACATGCCAAGTTAGAGCAAGGACCTTGTGGGGTGAAGAGGATTCATCATCTTTCTGCAAGTCTTCTGAAGAACTGCCTTTACATGTTCCATCATATTGGGTATCATTGACATCAAGTTTATTGGCCTTTACATTGCTCCGTGAGGTTCTTGTGGATATATCAGTGTGTGCAATTATATCTGACATGCATGGAAGACAACTAGTAGTTAGATTTATGTAATGAGTGCATGTAGGAGACGACCTAAATAGTAGGACTGGGGTTAACTAGTAGCAACAGGTCTCATAAACTAAAGGGAGAACATAGATGAAAGCTACAGAATATGTATAATTTGTACTCGAGATTAACTAGACGGCACACAAAAGTATTAAAGAACAACATAGGAAATACTAGAAGTGGTATAATATTATAATCACCAGCCTGTGGGATAGCATTGGATGATGGATGATAACTATGGAACAGTGTTACCTAAAAACAAGTATCTTAGCTGAACTATGGAACAACGTTAACTCCTGAACAAGACCCGTAAGAGATCAGCATGAATATATAGTGAAATGTCATGATATATTTTCCATGCTTAGATGAATAACAAAGCCATAAATGTTGCACACAAGTAAGATGAGGGTACAACCTATCTGGCTGCCATCCATTGGAGTGAGCATCATGTGCTGACTTGTCGATGGCCCTGCAGTTGTTGTGGCTGTGCATGTCGGGCACGCGCATTCGATGCAGGGAACTGTTGAGTGGGGACTATATCTCCCTTCTGGTGTATGCATCCCTTGTTGGAGCAGCTGCGGTGAGTCGGAAGACGGTGTGTCTGAAGATGCAGATAACGCATAATGTTAAGAATGACATATCTCTTTGATCTGAAGAAATACACTAAGAGATCAACAGCAAGGTACGAGAGTGGTCACACGTCTGTTGACTGAAGACTAAATTGGGGTCACACAATTTTATCTTATTTTGGTACTGTCCAATCTACGTCGGATGGCTGGCCGTCTTGTGCCTCCTGGCTGACACTGTTCGGAATCTTCCCTGAAGAGCCAGTGACCAACGGTAGAGCAGCCTGCCTCCGCCGTTCGTGGCCCCGGCCAAAACCCCGCTCCCTGCCCCACCGCATTGCCGTGGTTGCGCCGCCCCCGGGCCAATCCACAAAGACTCCCCGTCATCCAGATCCGGCGGCGGCAGTACCTTCAACCCACGCAACTCTAAAAGATAACCATCTAAGCGCTGCTTCCGTGGCGAACTTGCGGCCCCGCACCCTTACATTAGACATCAGCCAACCGGCAGCCTAGGAGCTTTGCCGCCTCGAGGGGTGCTGCTTCCCATTGCAAATCGATTGGCCCAGAATAAAAATTCAGACAACTGGCGCCTAAATAAAGTGATTTGAGATGAGGGTGCGACCTATCTGGCGACATGGTGAAGTAGGCAGGTCCAGCTGCCTAGTCGATGAGGCCGGCGCGGTTGCGGTGGCGACCGGTGGCAGGGAAAGAGCGATGTCGCGATAGTCGACGGCTACGCCGAAGCAGCGCCAGGACTCTGGACGGATCCGAAGTTGGAGCCACTCCGGCGCCGTGAACAACGGCGGTGGTGAACCGGCTCAGGTACGGTTCACGCGGCCGTCGTCGAGGCAGCACCAACAGCACGGAGTAAGAGGCACACGGCCCAGTGCATGATGGCAAATGGACAGCGTCTCCGGCATTAGGGAGGAGGGCGGCTGTGAAATTGGTGCGGCGGGGGGCGCCATGGAGGTGGGGCTGAGGTTTCGCGGCCCGGGAGAAGGGAGCTTCCCGGGGAGAAGGTGATTTGGCGCCCACGAGGTATGAATGGGGGCGGGCGGGGAAAATTGGGAGGGGAGTGGAACCATGTCTTACGGACGCATTTGTCTGAAATGTGAGGGGGAGTTACAGTTCTACCCTTGCCTATAGGCTTCTCGGCTTTGGTCTGTGTACTGAGGGTCGGGGATAGTAGAGTAACTTTGCTTCTCTGGGCGGGAGCGATTTCGGGCGAGGAGGGCGTGTTTTGAACTATAATGGGCGCGAGCGATTTCGGGCGAGGAGAGCGTGTTTTGAAAGAGTGGGCGTGAGCTATTTCGGGCGAGGAGAGCATGTTTTGCCGACCATGGTTTATGAATTATTTGGCACATGTCATTTAGGCCGAGGAGAAGGCGCGCTTGGATGAAGTTACGAACCTACCCTTGATGTACAACGGGCCAATTGATGCGTGTCCCACATAGGACGGTAATTTCGCGTCTCCCATTTATTTGCTCGGGCGAATTCCACCGAGCAGAGAGGATGTTTAATGGTTCTTTCAAATTTTGGAAGAACGAGCATCCACGTCTACCTTACCAAGTCGATTCGGATCAAATTTTGAAATATTAGCTTGCCACTTCTTTTTTAGATGGAGAGATGATGCTCGGGAGTAATGTGTTTTTACATGATCGTTGCTAGCGATTTACTATATGACAAATAGTTGACCCACTCGAAAACGCGAATCAAACCCAAAATGAAATATCTCGATTCAATGAAATAACTCGTTCAGTAGGTCAAAATAGTGAACTAAATCCAAAATTGAACACCTCAATTGAGTAGCATGTTGTACAGTATTATAGTACTCCATGAACATGTTGAATGTCAAATTAATGAACTTGTTTGATATACGCATATATCTGTTCGTGTGTGGATTGCAGACAACATGTTCTCCAATTTAAATATTTGAATGCAATTTATATCAAAACATGGTTTATATCAGTCTTTGATGCATAAAACGTGACCTCCCCTCTCCCGGACTCCTGTTC